>NC_090761.1:19717112-19748832 GCF_036898095.1 Palaemon carinicauda
GGCAAATCAACTGATTCGATAATTTCCTCCGCTTTATACATTTAGTTTTGGCACTAAGCGTGAATATGCGATGTCTGCTTGAGGGGTTAACTACTGCACTGTATTCCACTTTATTTGTTCAATGGCTACTTTCCTCTTGATAAGGGTAGAAGAGAATCTTTATTTATGGGAAGCAACTCTTCTGAGTGAAGGAAATCAAACCATTGTTCACTAGTCTTGGGTAGTGCCATAGCCTCTGTATCATGGTCTCCCACTGTCTCGGGGTAGACTTCTCTTGCTACTATTCATCTTATATCTCTTATTGTTATTTTGAAGATTTTGTAGTTAATATATGAAAGACTCATTTAAATGTTATTGTTATTAAACTCCTCTTGTTGTTTATTTCCTTATTTCCTTTCCTCAGTGGGCTATCTTCTCTGTTGGAACCCTTGGGCTTATAGCAGACTGCTTTTCCAACTAGGGTTGTAGCTTAGCAAGAAATAATAATAATAATAATAATAATAATAATAATAATAATAATAATAATAATAATAATAATAACAATTATATGCGAATGGTATTGAAGACTTTAGTAAACAGACGAAAATAGTATTAGGATTCCCATCTCAGTGGCCTCTGCGATGCAAAAATATATCTTTAAAAAAATATCCCCCAAAAGCATTCTTATTTTCACGTCCACATCCTTGTACTGTCCAGTATATATCAACCATGTCTCTCGAAATGCGTACAACGTCTTCGACGAGGGAAAATTTATTCAGTTGTACTCATATTTCTCGTCTTAATGCTCAAAGAGTCAAAGGCCACGAATATATTAGTTCATAAAAAAAAAAACTGCTCATTTCAAGAAGATTCACGAAACGTTGCTAAATATCCATAACACACACCGTCATTGTAAATGTTTGCAATGAAATATATAGTAATTGACAACCACGAAGGAACAAGTACACAGAAAAGTGAAGAAACTATAGACGCATTGCAGCCTGGGAAGCAAAGGAGATCTGTCAGAACCATAGCAGAAGAATAACTTTTTTTCTCCACATAACAATAAATTGAATTACGGTAAACGCTCCTTCCCCCAAGAGCGTCTTTCCACAATTTTCTCCCCACTTAACTCTTTTCTTCTTTACGATATATTTCTTTTCACTGTTTCTTTGCGAGACGAAAAAGTCAGGAGATAACCCCAGTGCCTCCAACAGGGAATCCCTTTCTGTAGAAGGATCTTCTTGTTAAAAAAAGAACGGTTACTTCATTCTTTTATCTCTCAGTAGTACAGGGCTAACGTGTTTGCTTAGCATTCGCGTGGTAGCAGATCGATCCTAGCCCGAGACCATGATTTTAAACTGTTTACTGAGTAGGCCACTGCTGTAGTTGGGCTTGTCTGGCTGCCGTTCTGGTGGGAATCTATTCTGGTGATACTGGAACTGATACCAGACACCTTTAACTTTTATCTCGGCCACCACACCAATATCCATTTGAATATGACTAGACGTTGCTCTGATGGAGGAAGGCTCAGGTGACAATGAAGAATATATTAATAATTAAATGCTTCCTCTTTCAACATGTCTGGTAGTCATATGAAGGATACGTAATAGGACATTTAGAATAAGTCGTGACATATTTTGGACACCAGTATCTTACACAACGGGATGAAATGTCCATCTTGTTCATAGACGAAATCTGGCTTAAGAAGGAATGTATAATTAGAAAGATAGAAAATCTATAAAAGAATTTGAAATAATGTTAATGTTAAGTAACAGATGTTCTACATCTTTTATACGCAGGGTTTCGATACTTCTTGGATTTAAAAGAAAAAAAAAAAAGTGCCCAGTAAAACATGATCAATAATTTTCTAGGAGTTTTAGGAAAGAGTGCTTAAAGACTGCAAGAACGCCAATGTAACTTTTCTCCCTTTATTCTTATAGAAAAAAAAATATATTTGTAAAGATATAGAAACGTGAATCAACGTAAGAACTTACGTATCAATGGCAGTAAATGTCTCCTCATAATACACCCACAAACACATATGTATACACACATACACATATATGTTTATATAGATGAATACATACACAAATACATATACATGTATATATATATATGTGTGTGTGTGTGTGAGAGTCATGGTAATACCAATCTCATCTAAATATACTTGTTGAAAATATATAAAAATTATTATCATTATTATTTCTAGACAAGCTAGGAGCCTAAGGGTTCCATCATGCAAAACATCCCGGTGATGATAGATAATAAAGAACTAACGAATGAAATAAAATAAAATACGATACATATATATATATATATATATATATATTATATATATATATATGTATTATATATACATACATACATATAATATACATATATACATATATATATATATATATATATATATATATATATATAAAAGATATATTTTATACATATAACTACGATACAGAAAACAAAAGCATACGTAATCCTACATGCAAAATTCTCTAAGCCAAACTAATGCATCATTAGCATGAAGCAGTTTAAAATACTTCAGTCTTACACATCTGAATACCGGTCACAGGTTCAAGGTAGGTCTAAAAATAGGCCTAAAAAATAAGTTTCTGTTTGAAAATCGCAAAAAAGTCTCTGCGCTTCGAACTCTGCCCTTTTGAACTAGGGCTGTGAGAGTAACTTTCTGTATGCGACACAAAACCGCAATGGCAATTTTAGATTGAAAGTAGGTTGGTCATTTTATAAATGACTTTTATCCTTTTAAAATTATTATTATTATTATTATTATTATTATTATTAAAATGTGCAAATTTATTTTTATAATTATTATTATCAAAATTACTAAAATACACTACAAATAAATTTATTAAGATATTCGAACTTCGTTGTAATGTTTTCAAAACATTTGTTTTCCTAGAAGATATATAATCAGTCTATTAACTTCAATAAGGGTGAGAGGGTTAATAAGCTAAACGGAAATTATATGGTCTTCTGGTGGAGTTGTCCTGTTGAAATATAAGGGTCTTCCATTGGGCCCCAAAATTACCGTTAAGTAGGACAACAATTTGGCATTATTCTGCCTATCGGTTTCGACTGAAAAATAAAAAAAAAATGTACGCTCTTGAAAAATAAAATAGTACTTTTGAGCAAAAAGTGTATCAAAATAAAAATTAACAGATACATAAACTCACTTGGAACTAAACAAAATGAAACAATGCAACCTCACCATCCATGCAAGCTAAGTATGGAGTTTGGAGAAGCCTATAGGTCTATCTACTGAGTCATCAGCAGCCATTGCCTGGCCCTCCTTGGTCTTAGCTTGGGTGAAGCAAGCAAGACAATGTACATGAGACTGACCATGTATATGACTTAGCACTCAAGCCCCTCTCTACCCAATCTTGGACCAAGGAGGGCGAGGCAATGGCTGCTGATGACTCAACAGGTAGACTTATAGGCTCCCCCAACCTCAGCGACTAATGGAACTAACGAGTTTTAACGTGGGTCGAACCCAGGTCAAGCAATCGCAAGACAAAGCCATTACCAACAGACCGTTACAGGGATAAGATTGGAATATATGCTCAATTGGTGAGGGTGAAGTTAAACTTGCCAACCAATAAACATTTTACACCAGCCACAGGTTAACAGTACAATCAATATGTTTATACGATATACTCCCAACGTTATGTCATTCACCAAAAATAGGTTGGGTTCAGAGATAAAACAACATATGGGTCACTGCCACAATATTACTTGAAATGTGAATTGTAGAAGAAGACCTGTGCAAGAAAGTTCTTACACATTAGATGCTCTATACGCCTGCAACATTTCAAGTAGCCTTACTCCAATGCTTTAATATCTCTCTCTCTCTCTCTCTCTCTCTCTCTCTCTCTCTCTCTCTCTCTCTCTCTCTCTCTCCTTACGTCTAAACTACTCATATAAAATGTATCAGTTTGTGGAGTTTTTTACTCTAAGTTTTTCTTAATTCAATACAAATCTTTTCTTTCACATGAAAAGTAAGTTTTTCCATATTTTTCTTCGTCTTAATGATAATAATCAAAATATAAATAATGTTAGTAATAACTATGTGAAATTGTAGTCTAACAGACAAAAGAACGAACAGTATGCAATAGTACATCATCCTTCTCATCATACAACTAAGCAATGCCGGAAATTTTAAGAATTAGGCCATAAATTAATATTACAATCAGAAATGAGAAAATGTTATGATTGGATTTAAGGATTTAATTCCAATGAGGGGCCATGATTTTCTTATTTTCTTAAGCAAGGGATATAGTAATGCATAACTTGATATGGTTATCCGGTCATGAAGAATAAAAATGAATGGGAAAGGGCAGGCTGCCACCCTACCTCTTCACCAAATAACAACAACAACAACAATTACAACAACAACAACAACAACAATAATAATAATAATAATAATAATAATAATAATAACTATAAATAATTAAAATTTCCCTTTATAACAGATTGAAGATTATATGTCATGGAAAACAAAACAGGAAAATTCCAAATATTGATTTTTTCCTAAAAATCTCGAAGTAGTTGCAGAACTACAGAAGAGGCAGATCTTTAAATTACACTGAAGTCAATTAACTAATTCATAACAACCTAACAAAAGAGAGATGAACTCATGTCCTATACTTCTCTTTAGCTAATAAATTTTATTCTTTAATCGGAAGGATCTTCAAATAATCGCATTGAACCCTAATTAATCTTGATATTATTATTATTATTAAATGCTAAGCTACAGCCCTAGTTGGAAAAGCATGATGTTATAAGCCCAGGGGACCCAGCAGGGAAAATAGCCCAGTGAGGAAAGGAAATAAGGAAAAATAAAATATTTTACGAAGAGTAACTGGATTTCATGACACTTAATTACCACTGGAATCCAAAAGTCTACAACTTCCCTTTCTACTACTTAAAACTTTTCCCTATAATCTGCCATATAAAACACTGTTTTTAAATGTCAAAATCAGCTTTCCTTTTTTATTAAAGACCCGATTTTACTCGTCCCATCCCTCAACTAAAAGCCGTGAAAGTGAAAGAGAAGATCAGAGAAAGCAGGAACCGAGAATTGCATAATAATTTCACTGGTCGGAATTCAAGGAAAAACTGTCACACTGGCATGAGGGAGAGAGAGAGAGAGAGAGAGAGAGAGGAGAGAGAGAGAGAGAGAGAGAGAGAGAGAGAGAGAGAGAGAGAGAGTATCGTTAAACGGGAGTCACTCAGGCATTTAAAGTAATCTAAATGGAAATTTAGGAAAATCAAATGTCGAGAGCGTTGACTTAGGTGGCCCCTGGGGTTGGAGTGGTTCGGGACGGGGTCCTCTGGAAAAAATCAGGAATAACGAAGTCAGAAAAGGGGAAATCAGAAAAAGAGTGCGAATCGCCGATTAATTGGATAAATGAATGAGTCATTCAAGGAACCAAGGCAAAGATCATTCGGTATAGCAAGTCTATGCACAAACACACACACAAATATATATATATATATATATATATATATATATATATATATATATATATATGTAATTATATATATATGTATATACAAATATATGTATATATGTATATACAAATATATGTATATGTGTATATATATATATACAAAGTATATATATGTATATATATATAAATATATGCCAGATATTAAGGAGTACAATATATGGGGTATTTGAATATATATGTATGCATATAAACATATATTTATATATATATACATATATATACTTTGTATATATATATATATACACATATACATATATTTGTATATACATATATATATATATATATATATATATATATATATATATATAATTATATAATTACATTGTAGTATTGTCTGGTCAGTCAAAGTATCCGATAACTCTGTAGCGGGTCATAAGATTATGAAAAAAAAATCACCTCGTTAAAAAGAAAAGAAAAACAAATAAAAAAAAGCTCTTTAAGTTAATTCTGAGTTAACAGTGAACGATAAAAACTTACTCTGACGTACAGAGATCTAAAAAAAAAAATACATTTCTAAAAATTCCAAATTGAAAAATAACTATCTAAAATTCCATCACAACTGAGCGAGGGGGTTTGGACCGATCCTTTATTTCATCATGGGACAAAGAGGTTTAACCGAAGGGTAAACTTAATACTCTTAAAACTATGACATGACCCCAAACTACAGAAAATGTTTTTCATTAATGTGTAACTTTGGGTCTCGCTCAGAATTGTAAGGATACTTTTTTTTTTCCTTTACTGAAAGTAATTGCTGCCTCGGTGGCGTTAATTTTGTAATTAACTTTTTTTATTGTTATTATCTTTTTCTCTTTATTTCTATAATCCGCCAGTAACTGGGAAACGGAAGTATTTTCATGAGGAAGATGATGGAGACCATACCATTCACAATTCTTTAATATATGACTACATATTACAAAAGTACAAATAATACGTACAAACTATATCTTTGCCGTGAAACACTATCACAAAGTCAGTGTGCACAAAGTAGTCCACATATGTATAAAAAAAAAAAAAAAAAAAAAAAAAAAAAACATTCGCAGATACCTATTTTTTTTATACCAGAGGAAACATCGACAGGAAAAAAATATAGAAAAGTGAAGTCAGTGAAGAAAATATATTAAGGTAAAATAACATCTAATAAAAAAACCTGGAAAAATCCGGGAATTAAAATTACAATTCGAAAAAAGAAAAATGTTTTCAATAATGTGTAATTTTGGGTCTCACTGAAAATTCTAAGGATACTTTATTTTAATAAAGAGGAAATATCGATAGATAAAAAATATCATGAAATGCAGTCAGTAAAGAGAATGGGACAGAATATAATCGTAAAATAAAAACTAAAAAACTCAAAAATCCGGAATTTAGAAACACAATTTGAAAAAATAATGTGATAAAATGGAAGTTCAAAAGTGCAATTACCTTTTTAAAATTATCAGTTGGCGTTACAACTGAGGTTTGTGCAGTTAACTCATGTCATAATAGAAATGTTCAAAATTTTAAAATTCCCAGACTTTTACAAACGTTCATTACCTCCGCCAACGAAGTTGGAAGGACGTTATGATCCCGCCCCTGCATATGTGTTTGTTGTGAACAGATTCCTGGCCACAATTTTTATCGTAGAGGATTGAAACTTGCAGGGATTAACTCTTATGTAAAAAGCTGGAAATTTTTAAATTTTGGAAGGTCAAGGTCAAAGGTCAAGGTCACAGTAAAAAAAAAATCCAATTCAGGTAATCAGCCCAAGTTTCGACATCGTTGTCACAAAGACTTCAAACTTTGTTTTGGTTCATATTTGAGTGTATGAAAATCCACGTCAATTAATACATGTTAAGGTCAAACGTCAAGGTCGAGCCAAAGGTCGAGAAATAAGCTGCCCCGACGGAGGTCTGCGCTCTAATGAGCGCCCCTCTAGTTCTTCATGAAGCTGCCAAAGAAATAGCATTCAGTCATTGCCAGAAGGAAGACATTTCATTGTCATAAGATTATAATGAAAAACATTATCTCTGATGAAAGATTATCATTTACTAAAACATTAAGACACGTTTCCACCCCATTTCAGAAATATTAATATGAACATCTTTCATCAAACAAAAATTAACTAACTGAAGTTATGAAAATACTCTGATATAAGAAATGCAAAGACTTTGTAATTCCTAATTTAAGAGAACCAATTCTCTTAGAAAAAAACTTTCTCTTTCTTTTTATCGGTGTAATCGAAAAACACTAGATTATCACATCGGTTTTAAAGGCCGCTCATGAATGGCAGAGGCATGGGACACTGAAATTGCCCTAGGAAGCAGGACAATGACCTAGAGACTGACCATATATCACCTGATCAGCGCCCAAGCACCCTCTCCACCCATGAGGGCCAGGATATGGCAACTGATGACTCACCAGATAGACCCACAAGCTCTCCCAAACCCATCATCCTTAGCTCACGAAGACGGTAAGGTTGCAGACACTAAAGGAACCAACGAGTCTAAGTGGTACTCGAACCCCCGTCTGACGATCACCAGGCAAAGACGTTACCAATCAGGTATGGGAAATCACTGTTTCTATTCACTATAATCTTTTGAGTGACAGATTTTAATGGTCAACAGCACTCAATATATCATAATTTTCATACAGCGGTGGTTATTGAAATATACTGTACTGTACTAATATCCCGAGTGAAAACCAGGTAGGGAACACATTACCTACAGTCCTACGCCAACATCTAAAAAGAAGTCTCCAAATAGACTTTTGTGTTTGCGCTTTCCCTGGGAGATACTAATTTCACTCAGATTTGTATCTCTCTCTCTCTCTCTCTCTCTCTCTCTCTCTCTCTCTCTCTCTCTCTCTCTCTCTCTCTCTCTCTCTCTCTCTCTCTCTCTCATATATATATATATATATATATATATATATATATATATATATATATATATATATATGTGTGTGTGTGTGTTTGTGTGTGAGTGTATTTCCATCAAAATGGGGAAGTCCTAAGTAAATTATAACATACACAGACACAGCACACACACATAACAAACACACGCACAAACACATAAACAAACACACACACACACACACACACATATATATATATATATATACACACATATATAAATTAAATATATATATAATAATTTCTTCATTACCCAAGCAACGTAATGAAACAACCTTTTCTCCGTTCCATTTCTGTTCTTTTCTTTTCTTTTAATATGAAGGTCTTGTCTTTAAGAATGAGCGCCCAAGTGAGCAGAGTAGTGTTGGCAATAACGGGTTGCCTCAGGCGGCAGGAGGATGAAGCCAAGGAACTTGCTCTTGATTATGGTAATACTGAGAGAGAAAGGGCTCCAATGAAAGGAGTCTAAGTAAAGAATGGAGGAAGACAAAGGAAGGGGAGAGAGAGAGAGAGAGAGAGAGAGAGAGAGAGAGAGAGAGAGAGAGAGAGAGAGAGAGAGAGAGAGAGATGAGATAATTTGTGGAATTTGGGACGTATAACTGCTGAAGCTGGGAGGCTTTGAAAGGTTTAAAGGCCGCTCATGAATGGCAGAGGCAAGGGACAGTGATATTACCCTATCAAGCAGGACAATGGAGTGGAAACTAACCATATATGCAAATAATAAGCGCCCAAGCCCCATCTCCATCCAAGCTAGGACCAAGAAGGACCAGGAAATGGCTGCTGATGACTCAGCAGGTATACCTATAGGCTTCCACAAAGTCCCCATCCTTAGCTCACAAGGATGGTGAGGTTGCAGCAATCAAAAGAACTAACTAGTTTGAGCGGGACTCAAACCCCAGTCTGGCGATCACCAGGTAAGGTGCATCAGCGAGAGAGAGAGAGAGAGAGAGAGAGAGAGAGAGAGAGAGAGAGAGAGAGAGAGAGAGAGAGAGAGAGATTAATCTCTGCAACGGATATCTTTAATTGCATGTAATGTTTTCTTTCTTACTTTGCCAAATCGAACTAAGGTAATGACAATTGTTTTATTCTGTTAAAAAATTTTCATTTAGTACTAATGTTGTACTTATGTTTTTAATTTTTTAACTTTTAATTTAAAGAACCACTTCTCTTAGAATAACATTAAAATATATGAACATGCAATTAACAGTATCAAATAAGTTTATTTCCGACCTGAGATTTCATGTACTTCATGAAATCAGTTCAGTATATTTAAAGACGGAAAAACAAAACAAAAAACAAAATTGAAAAAAAAAAGATGAGATTACATTCTTTTGCTCCTTCACAGTTGAACTGCAAAAGAACTTGCTAGCCCCATCGGTAATTTAGCATATAAGCATAAAAGTATTAACTTACATGTCTACACGAATAGCAACATTCTATAAAAAAATAAAAAAATTGACTATATTAAAAAAAAAAAAAATAAAAAAAAAAATAAAAAAGGCTTTTTCGGCACCAATGCGAATTTTTTTCATAGATTATCTTTCACCCAAAAAATGCCCGAAGCTGCAATTTACCATCACCGTGTTTTTTTCATGGAGCAATTTGGCGGTGCGATTAAACACAGGTTTCCCACCGATCCAGAATTCTCCCATTAGAGAAAAAAATACGTAAAATCATGCAAAGTCTGACACTTGTCTTCTCTTCTTGCCGACCAATCATTGAGAGTTGCCTAAACTTCCTAATTGAGGAAGTTTGCGCAACTCATATTCATTTTAAGCCTTTTCACCTCAGTCAAAGAATTTTGGGTTTTAGAGGATATGAACAAGGCAGATGATTGCAAAATCTTTTCAATGAACGTGAATAAATTCTCTTTTAAAATAATAAGAGAAATGCACATGAATTGATAATTTAATTCACTGGTTAATTAACAAGTAATTGGTACAATTCACGAGAACGAACGAACACAAGCTCTGGTGATACGCGCAGACAAACACAAGCACACACACACATACATATATATATATATATATATATATATATATATATATATATATATATATATATATATAAAATGTATATATATAATATATAAATATATGAAAAAGAAATGATCGAGGGCAAGACATATGATAAGAATGAGAGATAATACATGAACAAAAAGACTAACAGAAAGGGTCCATAAGGAAGGAAGAGAAGACGATGGATTGACGAGCTGAGAAAATTTGCGGGTATAGACTGGCATAAAAAGAACATAACCAGACGGAAGTGGAGCGACAATTGTCTGAGGCCTTTGTCCTGTAGTGGAATAGTTACGGATGATGATCATATATATATATATATATATATATATATATATATATATATATATATATATATATACACACAGTATATATATACTGTATATATATATATATATATATATATATATATATATATATATATATATATATATATACATTTAAAGGTAATAGTAACTGCTAGTACGCTCAATATAATGGATGCCATTACCATTATTAGATTTACATTATATTATTATTATTATCATTATCATTACTTGCTAAGCTACCACCTTAGTTGGAAAAGCAGGATGCTATAAGCCCACGGGCTCCAACAGGGAAAATAGCCCAGGTGAGGAAAGGAAAAAAGGAAAAATAATATATATATATATATATAGAGAGAGAGAGAGAGAGAGAGAGAGAGAGAGAGAGAGAGAGAGAGAGAGAGAGAGAGAGAGAGAGAGAGAGAGAGAGAGAGAGAGAGACTGGAATTCGTACAATGAGGTCTGGAGAAAGAAAACGGCTAATTTTCCGTTAAAAAACTTACAGCGGAGGGGACTTATTCAGGTCTATTTCTCCGCCTACACCATGCTCCAAACACCACCCCCAGACACCCTACACCAACTCCAGCCCTCTCCCTAGCAGGTCCGCACGCCCGCACGCCCCTTCCCGTGTGCAAGAATCTACTATTCTGAACTCCCGCATTAACAAAGGCATTATGAAAAGAGAGCAGGGGCTGGTTTCTGAAAAAGATTTTTTTTTTTCCCCCGAGGGGTTTTGTATGAAGAGAGTTGAAATATAATGGAAAATATATGTTCCTCCAGCCAGGTTGGCATTGCTAAATTAGTGAATTACAAAATTTCAGACTATTCTCGTTAACAAGGCCATTTTATTCTTTCATCTTTGCTTGCCAGACTTTACTCTGGACGTCTTAATCACATATTAAGCATAATCACCTATAAAATAATTTTTTTTATTCCAACAAGCGTAATAAATTCGCTCTTATATTTAAATTTCAGACTATTTTCATCAAAAAGTCTATTTTATTCTTTCATCTTCGCTTGCCAGACTTTACTCTGGACGTCTTAATCACATATAAAGCATAATCACCTATAAAATAATTCTTTTTTATACCAACAAGCGTAATAAATTCGCTCTTATATTTAGATTTCAGACTAATCTCATCAAAAAGTCTATTTTATTCTTTCATCTTCGCTTGCCAGACTTTACTCTGGACGTCTTAATCACCTATGAAATTGGAATTTTATTCCTACAAGCGTATTAAATTCCCTATAGTATTCAAAGATACAATGTATCAGGGGATGCTATATACATTTCATAAAAAAAAGCAAGGAATACGTATATCTTCAAAAGTTTCAAAAATAACAAGGGAACGATATCATATCGACCATATTTCAGTGTAATAGATTGAGAATTAAAATACCAGCAAAATCGGAATTTGACTTCCTTATACAAGTTCTAAATTATGCTTTTAGACATGAGTATAGTTCAAACACTTCTGGATATTTCATATTCATTAATAGAGGGAGATGGTTTCGACATGCTCTTCGCACTCTCCAAGAGTGATTAGTTCACCAAACGTTCAGCTGGGCTCCACAAGTCACTAGAAGAGTTAAAGACCCAGGCCTACATGGCTGAGGACTATGAAGTGCGAAGTAGGAAATGATGATTGGAGAAGTATTGAATTAAAAGCTCAAGATAGAAACGACTGGCGAAATCTAACCAAGGCCCTTTGCGTCAATAAGCGTAAGAGGAGATGATGATGGAGATGAATTGATATTAATGGATGCCTCGACAATTCTTTCAGTGTCATAACGTATATCATGTAAAATAAAAACCAATTCACCCAAATTACCATCATACGTCTTTAAACTTAACATTAGCAGAAGTATTAAAAATTTCACTAACAGCTCCAGTCAGAAAAAAGGGATTTTCAAAATGTAAAATTAATCTGGGAAATGTTTCAACCTCTGGTGCAGGTGTTACCTTTTCTATGCCGGATTTTTGTCTCGTCTCTTGATGTTTCTTACAATATTCAGCTGACGTCCTTTGCATTAAGTCTTTTTGATCCCACTTTCGTCTACCTAAAATCTCAATTCTAGAATTTTTCTTATGTGAATCATGGTGATTTACCTGTTTCCCTGAATATTCAAATTTCCTGGGATACTATTGGTATTCATTTGAACGGCGCCATTCTTTTCCATCTCTTTCCCCTTCACAGCAGAATCATCTACAGATGTTGCAATCTATCATCATGATCATGATCATCTCCAACACCTATTGACAGCAAAGGGAATCGATTAGATTTCGCCAGTCGTCTCGATCTTGAGATTTTAAATCAACACTTTTCATTCATCATCTCTTACTTCAGGATTCATAGTCCTCAGCCATGTAGATCTGGGTCTTCCAACTCTTCTAGTGCCTTGTGTAGCCCAATTAAACGTTTGGTGACCTAATTACTCTTGGGAAGTGCGAAGAGCATGGCCAAACCATCTCCATCTACCCCTCACCATGATCTCATTCACTTATGGCACTCAAGTAATATTTCTGTTCTTTTATTATCAGATCTTAAGAAAATAACTCTCAAAAGCTTAATGAAGTAGATTATTGCATGATTGTCTTAATTACATTACGTAAAGAAAACTTTTGGGAATTCAATAGTTTCACTCATACCTTCAAGAGTAAAAATGGTTTCCCTTTATTATTGGTAATCTCCTCCTCGGTTTCTTTATGAAATATACTGTTCCCTTGTATGCACATCTATACCAAAGTCCCGCTAATTGATCCATACTGATTGAATCAAAAGAACTATTTTTTTCCCCACCAATAATGTTCCTTTCTACTTTGAACTTCTTCTCTATTCCCAATAAAATCAAACTCTTCGAACGCTTTCTCTCTCATAAGGGTTCTATTTCAGTCATTGTTCTCTACTATGTGGAAAAAAAAAAAAAAAAAAAAAAAAAAAAAAAAAAAAAAAACAGCATTGGTTGTGATGTCGCCGGCAGCAGGACTGTGAATGCAATACGACAAAAATAGCGATTACAATATTGGACACTCGACCTCTTAAACAAATCATCGCTTTGTAATAAACGTAACTACAACGTCCCTTTGAAGTGCTCTCAATAAAGAAGGACAAAAAAATCAGTTCAAAATAAAAACATGAATGTAATTCTGTTAAGCTGAGTAATGAATAAAAAAGAAAAACGCTTCAAAGTAATCCTCTTACATACCAGCTATGTCACATCGACTATAATCATATTGGGAATAAATTAACAATCACTGTAAAATGTGATTCTAACTAATATCAGCAGCTATCACAAATGCTTATTCCAGATACACTTAAGCATACAGGCTTGCGAGCAAAAGGCATAAGAAAGCACGAACGAACAAACACACACATACATACATACACACACACACACACATATATATATATATATATATATATATATATATATATACACACATATATATCCCTTCTGAGTGGGAATACCTTAACGTCTTGAAATGATTTGCGTATCGCCATGATCAGCAATGCTGTACTACTCAGGGCCACCCATACTAGGTTGGTTTACTGTGAGCGATCAGATGAAAATCTCCCAACATCATCAATCCGCACTGGACAGCGTGGTGCGGAAAACTGGCCAACCCCAGACATGTAATAGCTTGGCCGGGGCACCAGCCACCCGTTGAGATACTACAGCTAGAGAGTTATTGGGTCCTTTTGACTGGCCGGACAGTACTACATTGAATCCTTCTCCATGGTTATGGCTCATATTCCCCTTGCCTATACGCATGCACACTGAATAGTCTGGCCTATTCTTTACATACTCTCCTCTTTGTCCTCGTACACCTGACAACACTGAGATTACCAAACAATTCTTCTTCATCCAAAGGGTTAACTCCTATACTGTAATTGTCCAGTGGCAACTTTCCTCTTGGTAAGGGTAGAAGAGACTCTTTAGCTATGATAAGCAGCTCTTCTAGGAGGACACTCTAAATTCAAACCATAGTTTTCTAGTCTTGGGTAGTGCCATAGCCTCTGTACCATGGTCTTCCACGGTCTTGGGTTAGAGTTCTCTTGCTTGAGGGTACACTCGAGCACACTATTCTGTCTTGTATCTACTCCTTTTATAACAATTTTCATTTTGTTTCGGATCACTTGCTTTTACTATATAGTTTTAATTATGAAAACTTTATGGAGACCCTTACGTACTATATATATATATATATATATATATATATATATATATATATATATATATATATATATATATATATATATATATATATAAGCGAGTAATGGCTCTGTAACATCACATTAAGGGCAAATAGGTCTCATCAACACGGATCAGCCACCATAGAGTAACCGCACTCTAGCAACAACAGCATCAAACTAACTATACCCAAATAAGAAACCTTAATGTTTCAAAAGCATTATGTCACTCGCCGCATGAATGTAGCCAAAGAGTCAACTGCAGTACATTAGTCCTTAAAATAAATAACGCACAAGTCTCAGCATTAGCGCTTGCGTTTCACTCCATAAAGGGGGCAGTCAAAATCCGCATTGCTGGCCTAAAAGGTTTAAAGGTTTAAAAGAACCTTAACAGACACAACTAAAAGGTATGGCACCAATCTTCCATGGCCTCTTTGATTATTTGTACTTTTATTTTCGTTATGTAAATGTATAATCCTGTTATACAATCACCTCTTTTTCGCCTATCACTGTACTTGAGTAAAAATTCCATAATTTCAATATTGATATCCTACCTTATCCTATCCTTCATCTCTTAATATGCAGAAAAATAAAGATTTCCTTGAATTCAATTTATTCATTCTTCAAGGCGAAGATCCATTGTTCTATCTTAATTTAGAATACAAAAAGACATTGATGTCATGTTCTGTTTCCTTTAATATAAATATCAGATGAAATCACTTATCTTTTGCCTCTAAAACATTAGGATCCGATCAACCGGATTTAAGTGGTTTCTCGAGATTCTAACTATAACTGCTGAAGAATGGGAATATCTTTTTTCATTATAAATCAAAGCAGGCAAACAATCTCTCAAAATAAGGAAAAAAACTGATTTTTTACTTTCTCCGATCTCTGGCGTTATTGGGAATCCTGCGATCCTCAAGCTATGTCGTTGCCCTTCAATACCGAGGAGGAGAACGGCATAAACAGGAGCGGGAATGGTCTGGGAGGTATTCGGAACGTGTCGTTAAGCGTCTTAATCTATCATATTGAGAGAGAGAGAGAGAGAGAGAGAGAGAGAGAGAGAGAGAGAGAGAGAGAGAGAGAGAGAGAGAGAGTAAATATTTCAGGTACTCTTTTCCCCGTCCATTGCAGTTGTCTTTATCCATTTATTAGGATACATGTGGAGCTTGGGTCATAACCATACAGCCAACGTTACAAAACGATGAGAGCTGCTATAGTCTATATAACCCGGCCTTCTACAGCTCTATCATATTCATAGAGAGAGAGAGAGAGAGAGAGAGAGAGAGAGAGAGAGAGAGAGAGAGAGAGAGAGAGAGAGAGAGAGAGAGAGAGAGTCTACGTATTTGAAGTACTTTTTCCCCCTTTCATTTCAGTTGTTTTGATCCATTCATTAGGATATATGTGGATCTTGGGTCAGGACCATATAACCAACGTTATCGAACGTTGAGGGCTGCTATAGTCTATGTAACCTGGCCTTCTACAGCTCTATCATACTAACCTATTGACAGAGAGAGAGAGAGAGAGAGAGAGAATCTACGTATTTGAGGTACTCTTCTCCCCTTCATTTCAGTAATTTTGCTACATTCGTTAAGATGTGGATCTTGGGCTAAGTCAGATGCCAAATCTAGTGGTAGGACGCAGGTACACAACCATATAATTTAATTATCGAACGTTGGGGGTTGCCTACACGGTCGTCCACTTGCTTTCCTAACTAGGGTTGTAGCTTGGCTAGTAATAATAATAATAATAATAATAATAATAATCGGTTTTGCTTTTTTGTCCTATCACTCGCTCTTCCCTGCACTGATAATAAACCAACCTTTGTAGGGATGCTAGTTCAAGTATTATTTTGTTTGGATTTTTTGTGACATTCTTGCCCGCATATACTGGTATACAAACTCGATGTTTGTTTAAAAAAGTTTAGTTGCATTCACCTCGCCTCTGAGTTACTACCTAACGGCTCGCTTCACACCTCTGGACCGTGTTTTCTCACGACTTCACTCGAGCGTACTTAGCCTTAACAGATGTGGTACGGTTATCCATCCGTTACAGCGAAGTTTGCTTTGAAATCACCTATACAATCTGTACTTCTAGGAAGTTGTTCGGCAAAAGTAAAAATCTGTAGTTAGGATTAGATTCTCCTTTTGCCCTTACCGTTGAATTACTCAAGCTGTCTTTAATATTCAATCAAATTCAAGACTGTAATTACATAAATAAATCGCTTCATATTTCTTATTAAAAGCTATTTATAAAATAAGTATCTTAAATATATCTACATAACCACAATTGGAATACATATCACTTCATACCATTTACCTAAAAATATCTAAGGGGGAAATTTCAATTTCTAAATACTCACAATTACGGCTATATATCGCATCATGATTTTTACTTAAAGATAGTCATGAACATAATTATTATTTCCTACTTATCATAATTTCTACTTAATCATTATGATGGCTAAATATAACTTCACTGTTTTGACGTTATGATTAAATAGTTGATAGGATTACAAACTGTATTACAATATCGAATTTATCTAAATGAAGCTAAAGATGTTTACTCCTTCATGTTTGATACGAAACTATAATGGGGCCAATATATCACTTGACCGTTTTTTCATGATCACAGTTATCAGCTATTAGCATTTTATTATTATTAATTGCTAAGCTACAATCCTAGTTGGAAAAGCAGGATGCTATAAGCCTAGGGGCCTCAACAGGGAAAATAGCCCAGTGTGAAAAGGAAACAAGGAAAAATAAACTATTTTAAGAACAGTAACAACATTAAAATATACATTTCCTATATAAACTATAAAAACTTAACAAAACTTTGTTTTAATACAATCAAACGACTCCAGTGCATATATTATCATCTGCCAATCACGAAAGAATTTTCAAACTCGACACGAGGTTTCAACAATAACTCTGCTGGGTTATAATTTAGTAAAAACAACTTATTTTATAGCTTATTATTGATCATGAGGATAGGAGCTATAACCTTCATGCTAGATATAATTCTGTATTGACTAACATCATGGATAAATTATTTAAAAAAAATTTTAGTACATGTTCTAACGGTGTCCATGACCATAATACTTGCAAAGCATGCTTTTAGTATGATTTATATAAAAAGAAGCATTGTGAACGAGAGAGAGAGAGAGAGAGAGAGAGAGAGAGAGAGAGAGAGAGAGAGAGAGAGAGAGAGAGAGAGAGAGAGACTCTTACCTGACATGCTTCACATTCCAGTATCACCGAGTATTTCCACCTCCGGAATTACAGATCTCAGCTGGTTGCAGATTGCAACGACAATGATCATATTTCTCTCAGTTGCAGATTTTCTACATTATATTTTATTACAACCTTTGATGCCCAAGCTTCGGGTATCATACTTTATTTTTATTTCTGTTTTCAGAGTCGATAATAATCTCAGATGATACACCAGTCCTTTTTTTCATTTTTTTATTCTAGCATTTTACAAAAACATACACATATAAATATATATATTATATATATATATGTTGGGCGTTTGTCAGTGCGTATGGGCCAGGTAGTGAGAAAAGTGAAGAAGAGCGGAATGAGTTCTGGAGTGAATTAACTAGGTGTGTAGAAGGACTGGGTAGAAGGAATTATGTAGTTGTTATGGGTGACTTAAATGCTAGAGTGGGTGCTGGAGAGGTAGAAGGTGTCATTGGGAAATATGGCGTACCAGGTGAAAATGAGAGTGGTGAGAGACTGGTAGATATGTGTGTTGAACAAGAGATGGTAATAAGTGCTAGCTTTTTTAAAAAGAAAGATAAAAATAAGTATACATGGGTAAGAGTGGCAAATGGAAGAGTAGTAGAAAGGGCATTAATGGATTATGTGTTGATAACGAAAAGAATGTTTGGAAGATTGAAAGACGTGCACGTGTTTAGGGGTATGGCTAACGGTATGTCTGATCATTTTTTGGTGGAAGGAAAATTGGTTGTAGCAAAAGAGTGGGGGAATAGAGTAGGTGGATTTAAAAGGGAGCTAGTGAGGGTTGAAGAGCTAATAAAACCGGGGGTTAAAAGTAAATATCAGGAAAGGTTGAAAATGGCATATGACGAGGTGAGAGTAAGAGAAACTGGTAATTTAGAGGAGGAGTGGAAGTTAGCAAAAGAAAATTTTGTTGGGATTGCAAGTGATGTATGTGGCAAGAAGGTTGTTGGAGGCAGCATGAGGAAGGGCAGTGAATGGTGGAATGAAGGAGTGAAGGTAAAAGTGGAAGAGAAAAAGAGGGCTTTTGAAGAATGGCTGCAGAGTAATAGTATAGAGAAGTATGAAAAATATAGAGAGCAAAAGGTGGAAGTAAAGCGCAAGGTACGTGAGGCAAAGAGGGCAGCTGACCTGAGGTGGGGTCAGGGACTGGGTCAGTCATATGAAGAGAATAAGAAGAAGTTTTGGAAAGAAGTGAAGAGAGTAAGGAAGGCCGGCGCAAGAATTGAAGAGACAGTGAAAGATGGAAATGGAAGGTTGTTAAAAGGAGAGGAGGCAAGGAAAAGGTGGGCGGAATATTTTGAAAGTTTGCTGAATGTTGAGGATGATAGGGAGGCAGATATAATTGCGGTTCCAGGTGTTGAGGTGCCAGTGATGGGAGATGAGAATGAGAGAGAGATTACAATAGAGGAAGTGAGGAGAGCACTAGATGAAACGAGAGTAGGAAAAGCATCGGGTATGGATGGTGTGAAAGCTGAGATGTTGAAGGAAGGGGGTGTGACTGTACTTGAATGGTTGGTGAGATTGTTTAATGTGTGTTTTGTGTTGTCAATGGTACCAGTAGATTGGGTCTGTGCATGTATTGTACCACTATATAAGGGTAAGGGAGATGTGCATGAGTGTTGTAATTCAAGAGGTATTAGTTTGTTGAGTGTAGTTGGAAAAGTGTATGGTAGAATACTGATTAATAGGATTAAGGATAAAACAGAGAATGCAATCTTGGAAGTACAGGGTGGTTTTAGAAGAGGTAGGGGTTGTATGAATCAGATTTTTACAGTTAGGCAGATATGCGAGAAATATTTAGCAAAAGGTAAGGAGGTGTATGTTGCGTTTATGGATCTGGAGAAAGCATATGATAGAGTTGATAGGGAAGCAATGTGGAATGTGATGAGGTTATATGGAGTTGGTGGAAGGTTGTTGCAAGCAGTGAAAAGTTTCTACACAGGTAGTAAAGCATGTGTTAGAATAGGAAATGAGGTGAGCGATTGGTTTCCGGTGAGAGTGGGGCTGAGACAGGGATGTGTGATGTCGCCGTGGTTGTTTAACTTGTATGTTGATGGAGTGGTGAGAGAGGTGAATGCTAGAGTGCTTGGACGAGGATTAAAACTGGTAGGCGAGAATGATCATGAATGGGAGGTAAATCAGTTGTTGTTTGCGGATGATACTGTACTGGTAGCAGACACAGAAGAGAAGCTTGACCGACTAGTGACAGAATTTGGAAGGGTGTGTGAGAGAAGGAAGTTGAGAGTTAATGTGGGTAAGAGTAAGGTTATGAGATGTACGAGAAGGGAAGGTGGTGCAAGGTTGAATGTCATGTTGAATGGAGAGTTACTTGAGGAGGTGGATCAGTTTAAGTACTTGGGGTCTGTTGTTGCAGCAAATGGTGGAGTGGAAGCAGATGTACGTCAGAGAGTGAATGAAGGTTGCAAAATGTTGGGGGCAGTTAAGGGAGTAGTAAAAAATAGAGGATTGGGCATGAATGTAAAGAGAGTTCTATATGAGAAAGTGATTGTACCAACTGTGATGTATGGATCGGAGTTGTGGGGGATGAAAGTGATGGAGAGACAGAAATTGAATGTGTTTGAGATGAAGTGTCTGAGGAGTATGGCTGGTGTATCTCGAGTAGATAGGGTTAGGAACGAAGTGGTGAGGGTGAGAACGGGTGTAAGAAATGAGTTAGCGGCTAGAGTGGATATGAATGTGTTGAGGTGGTTTGGCCATGTTGAGAGAATGGAAAATGGCTGTCTGCTAAAGAAGGTGATGAATGCAAGAGTTGATGGGAGAATTACAAGAGGAAGGCCAAGGTTTGGGTGGATGGATGGTGTGAAGAAAGCTCTGGGTGATAGGAGGATAGATGTGAGAGAGGCAAGAGAGCGTGCTAGAAATAGGAATGAATGGCGAGCGATTGTGACGCAGTTCCGGTAGGCCCTGCTGCTTCCTCCGGTGCCTTAGATGACCGCGGAGGTAGCAGCAGTAGGGGACTCAGCAGTATGAAGCTTCATCTGTGGTGGAAATGTGGGAGGTTGGGCTGTGGCACCCTAGCAGTACCAGCTGAACTCGGCTGAGTCCCTGGTTAGGCTGGAGGAACGTAGAGAGTAGAGGTCCCCTTTTTGTTTTGTTTCTTGTTGTTGTCGGCTACCCCCCAAACTTGGGGGAAGTGCCTTTGGTATATGTATGTATGTATATATATATATATATATATATATATATATATATATATATATATATATATATATATATATATATATATATATATATGTATATATATACACACAAATATATGTACACACATATATATATATATGTATATATATATATATATATATATATATATATATATATACATACATATATATTGTATATATTAAAATACTCACGCGCCTCTATTCCAGCTTGACCTAGGTCACTGCGCAAAAAAAAAAAAAAAAAAAAAAAAAAAAAAAAAAAAAAAAAAAAAAAAAAAAAACTCAGAATGGGCATTCCAGGTTTACTTGGCCATCAGCAGAAAATCCTTATCACCGGGCCTTAAATCCAGCAGGACCATTCCAGGACTTCTTTTGATTAGCCTCCTGGTGCCAAAGACACCCATCCCGCAGGTTCGTTTCTTTATGGACCATCTTTTTGGGGAAACTGTGACCAGTTTCGGAAAGCATAACATCTGTCCAATAACCCTCGTCCGCATCGTTTGGTCTCTGCTTTATCTTCGAGAACAAGACCTCTTGTTACCTCCGCTAACGAAGTTGGAAGGAGGTTATGTTTTCGCCCCTGTTTGTTTGTTTGTGTATGTTTGTTAATAGCCTCTTGACCACAATTTTAATCGCAGAGTAATGAAACTTGCAGGGATTAACTGTTTTGCAAATATCTGGAAATGATCAAATTTCAGAAGGGCAAGGTTAAAGGTTAAGGTTATGGTAAAGCAAAATGTCCAACTCACGTAATCAGCCAGAAGTTTGGACATCGTTGTCACAGAGACTTAAATCTTGGTTCATGTTTGGGTTTAGGAAAATCCAAGCCAATTAATACATGTTAAGGTCAAAAGTCAATGTCAAGGTCGAGCAAAAGGTCGAGAAATAAGTTGCCGCGGCGGAGGTCTGCGCTCTACTGAGTGCCTCTCTTTTTTTTTTTTTTTTTACTAATGCACTCTTCATTATTATCGTTTTTTGTGGGCATGAGATTTTTAAATTAAATTATCTTTTAGTTTTTCTCTGCTAGCATATCTGCACTTCATTAGTAGTAGTAGTAATAACTGTCACAATTCATCTGCATATAAGGCAATAGAAGAGTTGGAAGACCAGGCCTACATGGCTGAGGACTATGAAGCGTGAATTAAAAGATGATGAATGGAGTTTTTAATTAAAAGCTCAAGATAGAGACGACTGGTGAAATCTAACAGTAGGTCAATTTGGGATGAGTTTCATAATCACGAGACCATGTCTACCATCACTATGACCAACCATTGTCAACCTACAACCAGATACCTATTTTACTGCTAAAAGAAGTAAAATGGATGTTTCACTAAAGGTCCCTATCACATGCTCTGCGCGTGACGTGTGTGTGTGTGTTCCACTTTGAACTATAGCACAGACACACTCTACCTACTTTTGCCTAATCGAACACAATACAATTAATACTAAAGCCCTTCTGACAAACAGCAAGTTTATCGATTAAAAGCAATGAACAGTTATTTTTATTCTATTTTCCAACCTTTGACATTTCAACTACTTTCATCGCAATACGTCTAAAACTGAGCGAGATTACAGAGGATAATATTATGGATGACTGAAAATGGAATATGTAATATAAAGCACACTTAAGGCTGAAGTAAGAATCCAAGATCCTGTGAGCATAAAAGATATCGTGTCTGACTGTGAAGAATTCATAATTCTTTAAATGCTATCATATCGAATTTTAAAAATCCCCTTTCATCAATATTAATTTGGCTAACTATTGCATCTCAATATTACAGTATCTTTATCACAAACTCTGTATATGTACAAACTATCGATATTATGGTCAAATGACGTCGAGATAAATATATAACATTATGAGGTTTTGTCTAAGTAATGACCTTGACCTATCCAATGATTTTAATTGTGGTGGGTCCTGGCTAGTACAGTGGTAACGTGTTCGCCTAGCATTTGGATGGTAGGAAATCGATCCCAGCCCAGGACCGTGAGTTTAAGCTGTTTATTGGAGAGGCCACTGGCAAAGATTGGGCTTTCCCGAGTGACGTTCTGATGAGCATCTATTATGATAAAGCTCGAACTGAAACCATACAATTTTATCTTTAAATTCGAGTTTAACCATCACGATTTCATGGTCCATGAGAAGCCAGTATGGAATATGATAAAGGTAGACGTGTTTCACTTTCGGTTGGGTCCACGAATGGATGATATTTTGAAACAGAATCCAGGTTCTGGGGCCCAAGAGGACAATTCAGTGTTTTCGCAAATGCAAACGGATCTTCATGACGTCATGTGTTATCCGCTATATCATTCATTGGAATTACTTTCAGAAAAGTTTAAAATCAAGTAGGTTTTTTTTCAGACTTGCTTTACACCAGTGAGGATTCCTTGATATTGTAAACATCTCGTAATTAACCTTTTCAATTGCAAAAGTGCTTGCTAATCATTCAAAAGTTTTATGTTATTTCTTCTTACTTAGTCTTACCCTGCTTGTCTCGCCTGTCTCAATCCAATCGGCTTGAATCCAAACGGAACTTTCGAAGTTACTTTCGTTAGTGTTAATGAAGTCTATCCAACCATAGTATTAAATGGATACCCCGAGGAGACCTGCTCCAACCCCAGTCATCTCAGTGAAGTCCTCCAAACTCCGTTTAACTTCAGAATAACTTGTGTTAACGGTTGCCATGGTCGGTAATGTTCATGGGTATATGGAATCACACGTTCGCTCTGTTTTTTCGGGGGCTTAATTGTGGTTCATTGCTCCCCGAACCAAACTTTTTAAATCATATTAAAATAGTTTATGTATCTTCCCATTTTTATACTGTTAAAAATATCGTAATTTTGATCGGGAAATCTCCGTAAAAATATACTGTTCTCAGCCATATTTCAGTAAAATACAAGAGACCGTAAATTTACGTTATTTTGCTATTATCTTTTACGGGTTGGTGGCCGTCATGTCACCCCTTTAGGTCAATATATCCGTTTTCAAAACGTAAAAACCCAGGAATAAATGTTGCCATGCATTTACCGTTTGTAATGCAATTTTTCAACAGCGTATACAATGCTCAATCTATTATTTTCCACGATTTTGAGTTACACAATGTTTGTATCTGCTAAAAAAAAAAATGACACGTTTTGAACGGGAAGCGTGTCTACTAGCCCAGCAAACAACTCATGAACACACACGATCGTCAAACCTATTCCGCTTCCCTTCGCCCGTACTGAAAATAATCATTTAACGAGGCGAAGCTTAATTAAGAACTTGTAATGATATGCCATATCATTATCAACCCCGCCTCTCTCTCTCTCTCTCTCTCTCTCTCATGGCGGGCGAATTTCCAAAGACATCATTATAGATCCATTTTATTGTATAATGTACCTGGAAATAACGTTTTCTTCAAACTCCTTACAATCATTGTTATTATGATTACTGTACTGTATGCTGTCAATATTTATCCCTCCAAGGAACAAAAGTAATTACAGTTTATGTACATCCATATAAGCGTAAGTTATTCGGCTACTATGTTACCTACATTTATAGCAATTATTAATAATTTGAAGGGTATACTAGCATACAAATGTTAGGTCATGAAAACCGTTCAACGGGTTAATTTTAAAAGCTACTTATTGGCTCATTTCCACGACTTGTGCAGAATCAAGGACAAAAAACAGCAATAACATAAATAGTGAATAAAAGGAGAGTATATTTATCATATATTTTTGAATAAATGGAGAGTATATTTATCATATATTTTATAATACAAGCAAAATGTGCAACAGACTGTATGCATCCGCCAAACTCCTAATTTTACCATCATTTTCATTTTGTTATACTGTGCAAATATTCATGTGGAATAAACCAAATATGACAATAAAAGAAAGTTTTTACAGCATTTCCTATCCCAATAAGAAAATTAACTTAATACAAAAGGGACAAGAGGAGATAAGTACATTCCAGTACAGTACTAGTTAGCGTGAAATACTTGATGAAATGAAGTCACAAGTCATGAATTGTCCAAGAATAGTCGTTCGTCACTAAAAACCTCTCTATGCAAAATAAAATGCGAATTTACTGATTAACAGTATTTCACATGATAATGCCCGGATGACATTAGTCCCACGATTGCTAGCCAATGATAGTAGTTTCGAAATTGCTCACTGGAGGTAGCAATTCCGAGACAGCTCTGCAGAAATGGATTGTCCCGCGATTGCTATGTCGAAAAAGTAGTTCCAGAACTGGTAAGTAAAGATACAAGTCCCATAATTGTTCGCTTGGATAAAAATGCTATGATAATGGTTTAACAATTTTTTTTTCATAGAGATATGAGTCCGAAGATTGCTCAAGTGTGACATCAGTTATAGATGCTGGCTGAGCAAAGATCTGTCAGTAATTTTAGATTTCTGGAAGTGTTGTAAGTTGTTCAACATGAGAGCAGTCACGTAAATACAGATAACAGTCCAAGTATTGCTTTGTTTTGTGGAGATAGTAATCCCTGGATTATTCTGCCGACATTAGGCCTACGATTGCCATATAAAGTAGATAGCCCCAGGATTTCTTTCCTCCCAGAGCAAGGAGGTTGGATTAAACAGTTGCTCTGAGGGAATATCAGACCACGGTTGCTCTATAGGGTACACCAGTTTAAAGATTGCTCTTAGAGCTATGAGTTTTATGATTTGCCTGCCCTTGAAATTTCTTGACTTATGTACATTTCCCGTTTTATAGAAGCGTGTTTCATTGTGTCATTTTG
Source organism: Palaemon carinicauda (assembly GCF_036898095.1). Taxonomy (NCBI): domain Eukaryota; kingdom Metazoa; phylum Arthropoda; class Malacostraca; order Decapoda; family Palaemonidae; genus Palaemon; species Palaemon carinicauda. The sequence goes on from NC_090761.1 coordinate 19,743,195, forward strand.
AAGTTTAGGACAAACCTTTGTCCTTAACTTTTTACCCCGTATCAATTTGAACTTCGGTCAGTTAATAAATTGAGTTACTTATAAAGGAATATAGTTCTTCCTTTCCCACCATATTTTGTGAGGATTATTGTGAAATTAACTATTCATTCCTCTTCGTACTTTTTCATAAACATATGAAAAGTTGAATGGTAAATACATTCAGTTCTCTCTCTCTCTCTCTCTCTCTCTCTCTCTCTCTCTCTCTCTCTCTCTCTCTCTCTCTAGCGGTATTTTAAAACCATAAGCCCATTAGTTTTCCCCATCAATTTGAATACAATATTTTCCAGTAAAGTATTTTTAACTATTAACGCTTTCATGTTTTTTGGAAGATTTAAAAAAAATAAATTAAGGAATAAATTCTTCACTGTAATATTTAATTGAAAGTTGAATATCTCTTCTTATCTATGGAAAGTATGTCATCAATAACATGTTCTTTTAAAGTATGCTATTAATGTTAAGTGGGTTTTTTCCCATGAAATCTGTATCGCACGCGCATCACACACACTTGTACACTGTAACAGCATTTCTGGGTTTTTATATATATATATATATATATATATATATATATATATATATATATATATATATATATATATACATATATGTATTGTAGTTATTGCTCTACTCTCGCACTGATAACTCGTTTCTGCCTGTATGTACTCATATCAATGCGTTTGAATTTTTGTGACCTTCTTTCGTGGAAACTGTTGTTATAAAAACACGCTGTCTGTTAAAATAAAGTTAGTGTCATAACTACTGAGTCTCTCAGTTACCACCCACACAGATCTATCAATTACCTATTTTTGTATTGCTTGCAACCTAAAGGAAACAAATCGGCGACAACAAATCACACGCAGCTGCTTGTTTATACACAACATGATATCAAGTTAATCTTAACTCAAACCAATGGTAATAACCGAAAAGGCGATTACATGAATTAGTTCCCATCCTATTTCCTTCAGAAGACTCAATCTTAGTAATTATGTTGAGATGTAACCCTTAAGAAAGGAAAATAAAAAATCAAGTTGCCGCTTCCCCTGATTACAATTCTAGTCATACTGAACAAGATGAAATTAGGTTCAAAGACAGAATCCTTGATTAGCTCGCTTTAGGCGTCTCTCTTGCCAAGCTAATGTTCTCCCTTATTACGAAATCAAAGACACACACGGATTCCATTCGGGGTATTATGGAAACGGGAATCAGCCAGTGATGCAATCTTGGATCCACTCATGGAAGCAGAGACTGGTATCATATTTTGAAGTATCTTGTTTCATTCAAGCATTTGTTAAGAGACACTAAAATGTGTTTATAGATTAGAGTAAAAGAGTGGCCCTGCTCTTAGAACACTTTGTTTTGATTGATTATTAATTCTCTTGTAGTTTATTTATTTGTTTCCTTTCCTCAGTGGGCTATTTTTCCCTGTTGGAGCCCTTGGGCTTATATCCTCTTACTTTTCCAACTTGGGTTATAGCTTAGCTAATAATAATAATAATAATAATAATAATAATAATAATAATAATAATAATACCTAGTTTTCAACCTCTTTTTTTTTCGATTCCTTAATTTTTTGGGGAAATGGCCCGTTGATTGCAAGGGCGCCTAACATCACAAGCATCGAAATAGAAGAATTTATGCACGAGGCTTCAAGTCATACAATAATATTAAAAATCACACGAAAGAGAGAGAGAGAGAGAGAGAGAGAGAGAGAGAGAGAGAGAGAGAGAGAGAGAGAGAGAGAGAGAGAGAGAGAGAGAGAGAGAAAGGGGGGGATTTAAGTTCTTGAGATGAGGTGACAAGGAGAACTTTCATTTTTTTTTCTTTCTTTACGATTTCAATGCTTACTTATTTGAGAATATCTATCTGCCTTTCAGTCTCATTTCTTCTCTTCTTTCTTTCTCCACCTACCCCCTTCGATGTAACAAAAGAGAGTTATTTTCTATTCCCTGAAGGCATGTGTGGGTGGCGTGGGATCAAATCTTGGGAAAACCAGCTGCTAATTCCGATCTTCGTTTGCCCTTCTTATATATACGAAGTTTTCGTTTAAGGTTCCATCGTCTTTGTTTGACTGGGAAGATATTGTATATTTCTTTTAAAAAATATATATAATATATATATATATATATATATATATATATATATATATATATATATATATATATATATACTGTAGTCATTTACATAGCTGTGATCGCATAAATACTGTTTTATGGAAAACCACGTGATCAATACTCAGTAGTAGAACGCCTTCGTGTATTACGTAGGAGAGTGTAAATATATATATATATATATATATATATATATATATATATATATATGTGTGTGTTAAACTGTTCGATTAGTTATAATTAAGGCATATATTATATATATACACACATACATATATATATATATATATATATATGCATATACTATATATATATATATATATATATATATATATATATATATTAAATTGTTCGATTAGTTATAAGTAAGGCATATATACATATATATATATATATATATATATATATATATATATATATATATATATATATATACACACACACACACACACGTGTATGCGTATGCATTAATGAAAATGAAAATAACAGCTTAATAAACACTACAACCAGAAATGAGAAGAGGAATTATACATAAGTACACACCTACAGACTTGAAATTTAAATGGTATACAAAAAGAAATAGAAATATAATTAAACGCAAAAAAAAAAAAATCAGTATTAGCAAAATTACACAATTCGTGAGACCTTTTACCAAGTGTGCCATAGGCAAAACTAAAAAAAAAAAGGAACAAGGAACAAGAAACGTTTCCATACAGAGACAATGTTCATTTTCAAATAAAATAAATTAGTCAAATATACAAATATTCCAATAAATACAAAATGAAAAAGTACACATATGTACATGAAGGCACACGGGTGTATAAACGAGGACAAAAAATTGTCAAACAAAAAAATTCTATACAAACTAAAAACACCATTAAAGGAATCACAAATTAGAAAATTGCATTAATTACATATGTAAATCTGAAAACACATTAGCCAGAAAGTTTAAATGTCCAGGTGGAAATTATACATAAAAACACATTAATATTAACTGAAAAAAGAAAAACACACACACACACACAAACACACAGGTCTAAAGTAAAAGCCAGAAGAGTGTGTGTACCTAAGGGCTATGTCTACGAAAAATGCTTTTTGGCCCAACGAGAACACACTCGTCTATCCTTAGAGTCAACATAAAGGAAAAGGCCGAATCTCTCGCTCGCCCTTTCCAATCCATCAAACGTAAGGAGAATTATTCTCTATTTTGCTGTCATTCACTTTTTTTTTTTTTTTTTTTTTTTTTTTTTTTTTTTTTTACCCGTCGCGACTTCATATGTATAAATAATTTCGAGAGCAAGGTCAGTCATTGGTATGTGTCATTTTTCTTGTTTTTTTCTTTCTTTAATAACCAGTCTCTATAGAAAGAGAGGATCTACCCGAGGTCCGTCATTGGCATGTGTCATGGGTATGACTATTCCCTCTCCCCGCTACCAAAAGGACGAAGAAAGCCCAGTTTCACTGGAGATATATATATATATATATATATATATATATATATATATATATATATATATATATATTGACCCTTGACCTATCAGATTTCCCGCTCAAAATGTGGCAACCTGCTCCAAAATTCCAGAAAAGGACAATTTTAAATAAAACCATTGTGGTCGAATAATAAAAAAAAGAAAAGTCACTTGAATTGGAAAGATACAGCTTTTTCGATTGAAGAACGATGTCAGAAAACCTAGGGGAGATTCTACTTCTCCTGAATAGTAATGTTGTGGTATCCATAAACGGTGGAATCTGAGTACATCGTTCATGAACTCTGCTGAGCAAGGGCGCTGGCCGCTGTGTTCTGTACATTTAAATACAAATTTATAGGTTAATAAACGTTATGTCGTTATGATCATCGTTATGATCACCGAGTTCAACGAACAAGAACCTTAATACTTTCATAGACAAGTATCTATTCAACGAAATAATTGACAGACTATGAGTATTGCTCTCTCTTTTTTTTTCTCTCTCTCTCTCTCTCTCTCTCTCTCTCTCTCTCTCTCTCTCTCTCTCTCTCTCTCTCTCTCCATGATGATAACTGATATCACTACATAACATAATAAATTACAACTGATACAAAATCTAATGACTATCTGGCAAAAAACACCAACACACCACACTGAATTTGAGTTTCATTTAAGCTTCTCTCTCTCTCTCTCTCTCTCTCTCTCTCTCTCTCTCTCTCTCTCTCTCTCTCTCTCTCTCAATATAATGTAACTACGTAACCAACAGCTGTGCTCTTTCCCCCAAATTTACTCAGTTCAACATAGTTACTGTAATACCATTAGTCCTATCAACTGCTTTTCGGATTTACTCTTTGGAGAACATTCATCGTACTGTTCAGTTCCATTAATAACTACAGTCACTGCAACGATTCCGGGGGAAATAAGCTCCTCCCCCTGTGACGCCATAGCCAATCACGTTGTCTCCCCTGTTAGCAGCGGTCACAATACATAGCCTTACATATTTTAAACTGTTCTCAGTTATATAAAAGACAGTAAAGGGAACTTATATGGTGTTGTGACTGCTATTACCGTGGGAGACCACGTGATTGGCTATAACGTCACCTGGGGATGGGGCTTATTTTGCCCGAAATCTTTGCGGCGACCCTCTAGAATTCTCCTCTTGACCTGTTTCCACTGTTGCCTCTAATTCCGCTCCCATGAAGATCCCAACTGGTTGCATTTACATCCTTTACCGTTGCATAACATTTTTACTTTCTCTACTTTTTTGTTGTTTTAATTGATTCTGTACTGAGATTAACACGGCTCTTGCAATTATGAACCTTTGCATTACTGAAAACCTCTACGCAATGCTTGCTATTTGCCTATATTTTTAAGTTGGAAATCGTATAACACTGCAACATAATATATAGTAACCCGTAAAAGGTAAAAAATACAAGCACGGAAAGAAATTCACAAACAAAACTTCTGCAATATCACATAGGTCATAGATAGCGCAACTAGACACCAGAGAGCTAATATTGACTTCTTTACAATCAAATTTCAAGTAGGATAGACACAGGGAGAAGATTAGACACAGAAACCCACAACTTTCCATCTATATTTTGCGATATCGCTGCAATAATTCTGGGTAAAATAGACTCCACCCCTAATGACGTCATAGCCAATGATGTCTCCCACGTTATCCGAAGACAACGTGATTGGCTAAGACATCCTCGGGGGATAGGCCTTATTTCGCCAGGAATCTCTGTAGAGACTATAGATTACAGAAATCCGGCCAAAAAGCTATCATCGAATCCTGTCAACTAGCGCATATAACTATATGCACAACCCCATGACCTGTCTATTTACGACAGAATCACATACAAGAGAAAAAAATGAACCAAAGAATAAGCCACCACTTACCTGTAACGTTCACAGGAGGTCTGTTTGCCCCTGCAAAGAAATAAAAAGAAAATATAAATATTCACCGAGATTCTGAACAATAGTCATTCTTAATTAATCAGCAACACCATCTAGAGAACAATGGAA
>NC_090761.1:19756832-19764332 GCF_036898095.1 Palaemon carinicauda
AATAATAATAATAATAATAATAATAATAATAATAATATACCCAGTTTCAGAGCACTGAGTTCAAATTCTGTAAGTCCGGGGTTCGATGACGGTCTAAGGTGAAAATAGGAAAGGGATTTAATAATAATAATAATAATAATAATAATAATAATAATAATAATAATATACCCAGTTTCAGAGCACTGTGTTCAAATTCTGTAAGTCCGGGGTTCGATGACAGTCTAAGGTGAAAATAGGAAAGGGATTTAATAATAATAATAATAATAATAATAATAATAATAATAATAATAATAATAATAATATACCCAGTTTCAGAGCACTGAGTTCAAATTCTGTAAGTCCGGGGTTCGATGACGGTCTAAGGTGAAAATAGGAAAGGGATTTAATAATAATAATAATAATAATAATAATAATAATAATAATAATAATAATAATAATATACCCAGTTTCAGAGCACTGTGTTCAAATTCTGTAAGTCCGGGGTTCGATGACAGTCTAAGGTGAAAATAGGAAAGGGATTTAATAATAATAATAATAATAATAATAATAATAATAATAATATACCCAGTTTCAGAGCACTGAGTTCAAATTCTGTAAGTCCGGGGTTCGATGACGGTCTAAGGTGAAAATAGGAAAGGGATTTAATAATAATAATAATAATAATAATAATAATAATAATATACCCAGTTTCAGAGCACTGAGTTCAAATTCTGTAAGTCCGGGGTTCGATGACGGTCTAACGCCCAGTAATCAACCACGCTGTAAATGGCTATTTGACCCATATATAGGAATGGCAACTGCGAGAAAACCTGTAATCCCAAAGGAACATCGTTCTTGAAATAAATATTCAAATAATACCGTAAGCGTACATTAATTAAAAAAGAACCCAACTAAAGAAAAATAAAAAGTTTGTGAAAGACATATATAACATTAATAAAAAGAAATGGTGAAAAGAAAAAAAAATCCACAATATTGAGCTATTAGATCTTAATCTCTATTGTAGTTTCAGGACCATTCTTCGACGTGTCGTCTAAACCACACACTGTTTTTGTGAGAAAACTTTTCCCCTTGAAATTTGTTATATCCATAAAATATAATTTATGAGAAAACGGGTGATATTTTTGGAGACACCAAAACGAAGAAGATCAGGGAGATAGAGATGAGTTTTCCTATCACGAGGAACCCTCCGGAAAACTTAACTGGAAAAACATTGCAACAACAGCCGGGGGTGTCGCCATGAAAAACAGTGGAACTTGAATGCTTTGGTAATTAGAAAATAAGGAGTTTGATAGACTAATAGGTTAAATCAACCTTTTCTAACTAAAAAATACACAAAGCAGAGAAAGAGTAAAAGAGGGTGTGGTTACTCAGTAAGGGAATAGGGCCATCTACATACATACATACATATATTATATATAAATTATATATATATATATATATATATATATATATATATATATATATAATACATGTGTAAAAACAACTGTATACATACACATAATATTTGCTGTATATATATATATATATATATATATATATACTGTATATATATATATATATATATATATATATATATATATATACACATATATATAATACATGTGTAAATACTAATGTATACATACATATAATATTTGCTGTATATGAGTCTTTTTATTGTTTATATATGACATATCTGTTTTTGACGTTGTTAATAGTTTATATAAGACATATCTGTTTTGACGCTGTTACTGTTTTTAGAATGATATATTGTTAATTTAGTCTCATCATTTATTTATTTCCTTATTTCCTTTCCTCACTAGGCTATTTTTCCCTGTTGGAGCCCTTGGGCTTATAGCATCTTGCTTTTCCAACTAGGGTTGTAGCTTGGCTAGTAATAATAATAATAATAATAATAATAATAATAATATATATATGTGTGTGTACATACAAATATATCGATACAGAATATATTTATATATAAATATATATATAATTACTAGTTTGACCATCACGAACCGTAAACGTTGTAAAACCCTTCGCACTTCAAAGCAATATCCTTGTCTCATTGGAAAGAAAAAAAAGGGGGAAACCAGAGTAATTCCTACGAATTGAAGTGAGTCTTACAAAAGGAAAATGAAGTAACTGAAGAATGAAGAGACAATCAAAGAAAATGAAGTAGTAGTGGAATGAGAGAATCTCACAAAGACAATGAAGTTACAGTAGAGTCAGGAGGGGAGATGGAAAGACAAATGAAATACCGAAAGGAGATTTGATAAGAAAAGAACATCAAGACAAAAGGAAAGGTGGAAGATTTCCACTATTTCTTTCTCTCTTTTTTGGAGTTTTTTTTTTTTTTTTACAACTGAAACCAGGCGAAATTAATCAAAGTGAGAAAAGTCTTGAAAGAAGTTGAAGAGATCTTGGGATGGATCAAAATAGTTGGAATGTTTAAATGCGAAAGAACGGGTATGATTACAAGCGGAGAATAAACGATAATAGAAGACTTATTGACATAAAAACAAGCCATTTGTTTATTTCCATCAGTATTTCATCCATGAGTTATTAAAAATTGGAAAATATTTTCTTTACATTACAAAAAAACAAAAGCCCATAAAATTCGAGAACAATGAGTTCTAGGAATACGATAATACGCATTTTTAAAAATGAATTCGAATAAAAATATTGAAAGAAGTTGAAATTTTTATTTCTATATGAGTAATGTTTCTGAAAAATTCTGACTAAAGGAAAAGATTATTAACAATATTCCATAGCTTTCTTAGGAAATACAATTTATTAATGACAAATACAAAATATGCATAATTCCCCTCTCAAATGGATTAGGATTTAAGTTTTGATTATAAATATAACAACTCTTTTAACTGATCGGTATTTGCGTGAATGACAATGAAGCCAGAAAGTTTCTAATATAACTCTTTAAGCCTATTTATCTTTATTTCAATTGTTCATTGCTTTTCACATAATTTATTTATTTCCTTTACTCACTGAGGTATTTTTTCCCTGTTGGAGCCCTTGGGCTTATAGCATCCTGGTTTTTCAACTAGGGTTGTAGCTTAGCTAATAATAATAATAATAATAATAATAATAATAATAATAATAATAATAATAGTAATGATATCCATGATGATACTAAATTTATAGAAACATAGATTTCCATGGAAAACAAAACAACATTTCATACATCTGTGTTATGTCATAAGACAATTAATATGAAAACAATATAAAACTGTGTTTTGTTCATGTTGGAATTAAATCTGTAATATCTTTTCGTAGTCGTAAACCTCAAGTTCCTTATCAACCCGAGCTTCCCCTCAAACTGCTCAGAATTATATAACATTCATAAAAACAAAATAATTCTTAGAGTGCAGAGCTCCGCTAGGGCAGCTTATTTAGGTCGACCTACTGCTTGACCTTGGCCTTGATCTTTGACCTAGGAGTTTCAAAATTGAATAATTTCCACGTCTTAATATAATCCCTGAAAGTTTCACTACTCGGGAGTAAAATTGTGGCCAGGAAGTTGTTCACAAACAGGGGTGAAAACATAACCTCTAACCAACTTCGTTGGTGGAGGTAATAACATCGTGAAAGAGCGTAATGCAACTGAATCAATTTTCTACAACTTGAAAAGGTAACTCATTTATGAAAGCCCGCGCCCACTTAATCCAAGATCTAAAGTTTTAGATTCTAAACGCTGTCGTCAGATAATCATTCCGTCTTTAAGAAGTCCTTTGCCTGCATATTTCCAGTCTTATTTTAAGAGGAGACTTTCCCTAAGGGAAACGGTTATACACATATTAAAGAAATTGAAAGAAAACTTGAATCAGAAAATGTATCCTCATATCCTCCTACGTCTACTAACGTTAAGAGCCTCTGTTAGATTTCACCAGTCGTCTCTATCTTGGGCAAGAAATGTATATATGAAAGTAAATCGAATTAATAGCATAGACTAATTTACTAAATAAAAATCACTCATTTATCTTACGTAAAATAAAAATTAATAAAAAAAAAATCTCACATACATTCGCGTGTGTGTGCATTTTTGCTTACCTGAAGCATGCATATACATAAAAAGGGCTTCCTTTTATCTTGAAAAGAACTTGCAAGCCCAAGTTAATACACACCACAGTCAGATAACTAGGTTCATGAGTAATTTGACGTTTAGGACAATTAACAAGACGTCAATAGGGATTCTGAAAGAAAGTACCCACATAGATTTTTGTTTGGTGATCTTACTAGAAACTTATTTCTGTTAAAGCAAAGGTCCCAGCTTCTACACGACACTGGTTTTAAGTTCTAAATCTTATTGCCACATACACCCATTTGACCCCCTTTTCAAAATAGGAAAATTTGCATAAAATATTGGCATCTTATTCGAATAAAACGAAACATTTTTATTTATTTGGCTTTTATAACTTGAATAGAGACTTATTCTTAAATATAAAAGTAAGTGATTAATACAATAACTAAATTTACCGAGCCATAATCCATAATAAAATACAAGTGTTATTACAATTGATCTTGAAAAACACAACACAAGGTAAGTTATAACACAAGTCTTCTTCTTTGCTTCGTTTTAATTCGCAACAGCGTTAGAAAGCCTACCTCACACAAATTCAAACTAGAAGGGCACTCAGTAGAGAGCAGGCCTCCGCCACAGCAGCTCATTTCTCGACATTGACCTTTGATCTTAACATGTATTAATTAGCGTGGATTTTCATGAACTCAAATATGAACCAAGGTTGAAGTCTCTGTGACAACGATGTCCAAACTTATGGCTGATCACGTGACATGAATTGGCATTTTGCTTGACCGTTACCTTGGCCTTCTGAAATTTAATCATTTCTAGATTTTCGCATAACAGTTAATCCCTGCAAGTTTCATTACTCTGCGATTAAAATTGTGGCCCGGAAGCTCTTCACAAACAAACACAAAAACAGGGGCGAAAACATAACCGCCTTCGAACTTCGTTGGCGGAGATAATAAAAAATGGAAGGATAATTTGGTGATTTTAAACACTGCTGACTTTTGACAGATTCAAATGCTTTCTTATGGTCTATAAATGCCAAACATATTGTATGGGGTGTCATCCTCGAAAACAGTTTATGCTTGTGCTGACATAAAAACATAAACTGTGAATGTTTGGTCTTGTGTCAGCTAAAGGGGTTGTGAAGTTTCTCTCCACTAACTTTGTCTGTTTCCCCATGCAAGAATTCCATTTGCATATCTGAGAACACTTGATCCCAAGAAGTTACGTAATCTTTATTTACTTATTTGATTCGTGGTATTTTTAGTAATAAAAAATTTAAATTTGAATTGCAAATACTAAAATTCCACGCATTATTATTATTATTATTATTATTATTATTATTATTATTATTATTATCACTAGCTAAGCTACAACCCTACATGGAAAAGGAAAATGCTATAATATAAAGGGCTCCAACAGGGAAAAATATAACAGTGAAGAAAGGAAATAAGGAAACATATAAGTTACAAGTGAAGTAATGAACAACTAAAATGAAATATTTTAAGAACAATAACAACATTAGCATAGATTTTTCATATATAAACTGTAAAATATTCAAAAACAGGAAGACAAATAAGATAGAATAGTGTGCCCGAGTGTACCCTCAAGCTATCCATAAATCTTTTTTTCTTTTTTTGGTAAAAAGACATATACTTTTAACCATGATGTGCGGGGTAAAACTAACGTTCATATAATTCCATAAACCTTCACGAAGGGGCATATTAATGAAACAAACTCACATACAACATGCAATCACCTTTTAAATGGTTGGGATCAAATACTTAGTGGTCTTTCAGCCTGGTCTGTACCGCATACTCTAATCAGACTTTTCGCATTCCTGGAATTGAAACCGTTTGCAAAATTTCCTTCGTTGCTTTATTTCATTAACCTTTTACAAATCTGATTCATATCTCCTAAATTATATTAAATCAAATATAGGTTTTCTTATCTTTCTTGCTTTATTTTCCTCCTCTTGTTACAAATGGGTAAAATTTTTGGAAGCTAGCAATTTTATGGACACTTAGCCTAAGCCACAAGAAATTGTACGCATCTTAATAAATAATAATTATGATAATAAATCAATATTATATATATACGTATATATATATATATATATATATATATATATATATATATATATATAGACACACATATATATGCATATATACATATCTATATATATATATATATATATATATATATATATATATATATATATATATATATATATATATCATCATCATCATTATCATCAGCTGTTACTAGTCCACTGCAGAACAAAGGCCTCAAACATGTCCTTTCACTCCCGATTGTTTATGGTATTTCTGTGCCAGTTCATTATTTCTATTGTCAAAGTTATTTCTTACACCACTACTGTATAGGATTGCATAGAAATTCTTTCCATTTTATCATTCCATTTCTATAGCTGTTAATATTTTAATTTTCTTCCTTCAAAACAAATACCTGTTGGTGACCTATCCCAAGTCTTCTTTCCATAAGTTTGATGTTTCTTTCTGTCTAATGTTTCCTAAATTTGCGTTTGATTGTGTTTACGAATATCTTGGGTTTTTAGTTTGTTTATTGTTTTGGATATTTCTGAATATTCTATTTCATCTCTCTCCAAGTTTTTCTTTATTAGGTTTTTGGTCTTTTCTGATAGTTATCCTTGATCTTGTTTAGGAAATTTTCCCCAATTTCTTCTACTGGTATAAATACAAATTTAGATAAATTATTGTTCATTTCTTCGTTACTTGCTTCCATTTCATCGTGTAGCTGGGAGTAACTATGTTGTATTGGTAAACTAAACTCATGAGATTTTCTCTTATTACAGGAGTGTTTATTTTTTCTTAAAAATTATTTTTCTCCTTTCCCTTACATCCAAACACACACGCACACACATACACACACAGATATATATATATATATATATATATATATATATATATATATATATATACATGTAAAAATACTTTACATATATATATATATATATATATAAATATATATATATATATATATATATGTATGTATGTATATAAACAAACAAACAAACAAGGATAATAAAACTGCTAAATTCGAATAAAATACGGAAAATGTATCGATAACAAACATATTCATGTATTTTCATTCATCAAATAATCCTTATAAACAAAACATTAAAGGAAAAACATAAAGTCGTAATCTTCCAAACAAAGGTAAAATAAGACTTTGTTTCAACCAGCGACCAAGGATTTAGATGGCATTAGTCTTGCCCTAACCAGAAGGGCTGTGTAGTCATATAATCCTTAAAATCAAGTGAAATAATCCACAGGGGAAAATGATGTTATCAAGTGAAACATTCTTGCCATTGGGCGGTTTTGAAACATTTAAGATAACAGTAACTGTTTCACAAATATATTCACGTATGTGCATAGGTGTGTATGTGTGTATATATGTAAATACAAACATATATATATATATATATATATATATAT
>NC_090761.1:19769332-19784529 GCF_036898095.1 Palaemon carinicauda
TATATAGTCATGCCCTGATCGTGATTGTTAAAATATTGTTATTTTCGGTTATAACTTATTCTTTACTTTAGTTTCCTTTCCCATTATGTTACCCTTGTTCTTGTAGCAGACTATCTCGACAAGAATAATGATAATAATAATAATAATAATAATAATAATAATAATAATAATAATAATAATAATAATAAAAACCTAGACCTATTAATCTTCCAAAGCTTTTTTGAATATGCATAAGAGAAGTAAAAGAATTACACTTTATTCTAATAAAATAATTTTTTCTTAATTCCAAGAACCCGAAAAATTTATCTTTGCTATACATTATTTTGGAATTATTTCCCGTAAGATTCAAATATTGAGTTCTCAGAAGTGAATTTACGAAGGTTATATATATCGCGCGCGCGCACACACACACACAAATCGAATATCCTTGATGTAAAAATTAGGACATTTTAAAAAGTGTGGGAAATGTCACGAAATAATAATAATGAAAAAAGGTTGTCATCAAATATTCACACCTCAAGATAACTTTCCGAAAATGAAATTTCTGGTTTGATACTAACCTTGAATTAATAAGTTTGAAAAAAGAAAAAAAAAAAAACTTACCGGTGGGTGGGGTGGAGAAAAGTATCACAATTGGAACGTCACAAAAATAAACATACTTTTTCCTTATTAAATAATCACTTGTAATAAGAGTATAATTGAAAATATATTATTCTATAATAAAAACAATATGCTTTATCAATTTCTAGAGATATCATATCGAATGCATTATTATTCAACATACTGTGATAATGTGAAAGAAAATCTAATCTAACATTATGCAAATAGAAATACACACAAAACAATTACCCCGGATATATGCATTTTCTACTCAGAATAAAAGGAAAATGTCTGAGACAAACCATATATATATATATATATATATATATATATATATATATATATATAATATATATATATATATATATATATATATATATATAGCTCGGATTTAGATCCACACATATCCCTCTAATAACCAAAAGCAAATGAACACGCAAAAACATAAACAGGATTTCATTTTCCTTTTCTCATCCCGGAAATCGAGGTTCCCCTTTAAGAGATATCGACAGAGAGAGAGAGAGAGAGAGAGGAGAGAGAGAGAGAGAGAGAGAGAGAGAGAGAGAGAGAGAGAGAGAGAGAGAGAGAGAGAGAACCGGGATATGCTTGATTCCATTAACTAAAGATATGACACAAAATCAATATTTGCCTCGCTGTAGAGAGGAAAAGGAAGCCAGGAAAGAAATGGTGACGAGAGAGAGAGAGAGAGAGAGAGAGAGAGAGAGAGAGAGAGAGAGAGAGAGAGAGATTGCTAATGGAATCACTGGCAAGAGTGGATTCAACACTCCTCACTGGCTCAGTGTGTCAGGCTTCTCTCTCTCTCTCTCTCTCTCTCTCTCTCTCTCTCTCTCTCTCTCTCTCTCTCTCTCTCTCTCTCTCTCAATATCATGAAAGATATCAAGGAAGTAAATGGACATCATGGACACCATTAGATGCTTATAATTTACAATTATTAATAGCATAAGTGCAAAATTTTCTCTAACAGTTTAACAGAGTGAACAAAACCAATGTTATTGAATAAAACATATTACTATTAGTAAAATGTTCATTATTACTAGCATTATACAACCCTCCCTACTTAGCAAGCATGCACAAAAAGAATTGCATTACTATAAACAAAACAAGAATATCAAAGATAATTTGTTGAAACCCAAAGATAACAAATACCAAAGTTTCAAATTCCACCAAGGAAACAAAATTCGCAGTGATAGACCCTGGGCGTTTATTACACTCCATAATTCGCCCCAGTGGTGTTGCAGCACCTAAACCCACGTGACCTCTCGTTGGATGAGGGATTTGATGTTAGGTGATTTACGACTTCGAGGATACACATGATTTATGGGTTAATTCCTGGTTCCAACTCCAATTAAGTTCATGAGATTCTTACTATAAATAAGGATTAAAGTTTTAAAGGTTTAAAGGCCACTCATGAATGGCAGGGGCAAGGGACAGTGGCATTGCCCTAGCAAATAGGACAATGCCCTAAAGACTAACCATACTTATTATCAGCGTCCAAGCTCCCCCTCCACCCAAGCTAGGACCATGGAGATCCAGGTAATGGCTGCTGATGACTAAGTAAGTAGACCCAAAGGCTCGCCCAAATCCCACATCCTTAGCTTACAAGGATTAGTTGGCAGACACTAAAGAAACTAACGAGTTTGAGCGGGACTCGGGACTCCGGCGATCACCACCACGACCCTAAATCTTATCCTGCATATACTTCAAGTGAATGAAATTCAATTAACATATGAATTGGAAACTTTAAAGACAACTAAAACGATATGTAAATTCTGCAAAATAAAAAAAAAAGTCATTGAAAATAAAAACAAAATATTATTTGGGACAGGATATGAAAACTAAAAATCGAATTTTAAAGCTAACTAGTACCTTTTTTGCTTGTAGATTGCTTGGCCCTTGCGGTCAAGCACGGGGTCTTGCAACACTGCAGCCTGTAGCACTAGTACGTCAAGAAATATTGCAATTTTCCCCAAAATATAAAACAGCTACTAACCTAACTTATGCTTCTGGAAGAAATTGGAAGTATGCACGAAAAACCTGTAGATCTTTGAGGTTATTCCAGTACTGCAGTTGAAAAAAACATTTCCATTTTAATGGTCATGCATAATTATGCGGGGATTCGTGACTTGTTTAAGAAAATAGATAATTTTAATGAAATATGATTTGTATACTGAGTTCCGGGCCTGGCAATCTATAACAAGAAGAAGTAAACTGAGAACTTAGTTCTGCCTAGTACTCATAAACATCACAACACAGCATTTAAAATGCAAGCCTTAATCTGATCCTTGTTAGATTATGATAATTTCAAGGAATAAAAAGTTTCACACGACTAAGCTCTCATTTTTGAAGTTCAAAACCAAGAATTCATAAAATGAACGCAATAAAAACTCTTTTATAAAGAAGTTAACTTTCCCTGTATGTTCAACTTATCTGAGGTGTCACGAGGAAATGCCAAGGTTTGGAAACCAAACTCATTACCATGGATTTTTTTTCTTCGGCGTAAGAAAATACTTAACAATTCATAAATAAATTGTGGAAGGATGCACAAATAACATCTATTCATGGCAAAGAAAGAGTAAAACTACATATAAAAATTACACTTGTACCTGGGCTTTGATAAGAATAAAAAATGTATGGCCAGTAACAGATTTTGGAACAAAATTGGATAAGTCTTCACGGGATTGCCTTCATTGGAATCCTACGGTAGCTCGTGTTTTTCCTCAGTGCGTACAAGGGCTCCAATAGGGAAAAATAGCCCAGTGAGGAAAGGAAATAAGAAAATAAATAAATGATGAGAACGAATTAGCAATAAATCATTCTAAAAACAGTAGCAACGTCAAACAAATATGTCATATATAAACTATAAAAAGACTTTATGTCATTATATGACAGTATATTCTCTATTCTTGTCGACATCGATATCTCCTTCCATTGAACTTTCTTCACCAATTTGTAAATAACCAAAGATCATCAAACACACATTATCAAATGGTGGTAAAATGCATTGATGCGCAAATGTAAGTATTATACTTTACGGTAAGTAGAATCTGTAACTGGATAGGTAATTTATTCATCAATGTTTTACCATGAAAAAAAAAAAAAAGAAAAAAAAAACAGCCTAGAAATTTTTATATTCGTATACGATTATTGATTTCGGCGAAGAGTTTAATATCTAGTATGGTACATGACAACTACTCAGGTTTAAAAAGGACACCAAAATAATCATCTAGCATAAATATAGTATATATATATATATATATATATATATAT
This sequence comes from Palaemon carinicauda, assembly GCF_036898095.1. Lineage (NCBI taxonomy): Eukaryota > Metazoa > Arthropoda > Malacostraca > Decapoda > Palaemonidae > Palaemon > Palaemon carinicauda. Next base: position 19,773,221 of record NC_090761.1, read on the forward strand.
ATATATATATATAGTTAGTTAGTTAGTTAGATACACATTGCTTAATATATTAATATTATCAAAAGTCCATAACTAATCTGTAAAAAAAATGAACAGTCTTCAATACACCGTACAAAGAAAACCTTTTAAAATTATTAATTCTAATAACTGCGCATTATTCAACTCCATCAACAAAATGACCACATATAAGGCAAGGGGAATTTTCAAATGAATTATCAAATGTAACGAAAGTGAAAAAACAGATGACAGAGCGCACCATGCAGGGCCAATGGCACCTATGAATGACAACAGCTCCCATAGATAGAGACAGCAGCACCACACAAGCACCCATTGGCACCAGTCATGAATAACGAGGAATGACAGCCATCCGAGAGCAGAGTCTCCATTAGTCATAGCAAATACCTGCCAGCGGACATCTCGAGTGAAAATTATTCACTAACCGTGAATGACAATTCGGACGGGGTGCTGTCCAGAACGGTAGTGCCTACCCTCCTGGAAATTGGAGGGTCCAGCCAGAGTTCACGTGGAAATGGGCGAGGGGGATGGCTGCCAATTGTTATCTCCCATGATGAAGTTTGAGAACTCCCAATTACTGGATTGTTTCTGTGCGTTCAGTTGCATGCATTGGATGGTCATCTCGTTGGGTTTGGCATCCATGGAAATAACGCAACGTCTGATAACCTTTCCTATCGTGTTCATTGCGTTTTTACGTACATATTTACGTTTATTTGTACATTTCAATAAAAATGCGACGTCTTGGCTAATACGCTGCATCTCCAGGGAAATGTCAAAACAGGTTAATAGTCACTGCCATATTTATTACATGTTTCCTTTTCTGAATCTAGGATGAAACCACTGAAGAAAAGATTTGTGTGATCTTGGGTGATACGTGCTCGTGAATACATGTATAATATGCAGTATGTATGTATGAATACATATAGATAAAATAATACGTATAATATATATATATATATATATATATATATATATATATATATATATATATATATATATATACATACATGTACATATATATACACATTATATAATAAAAGCAGAGATCTGATGGGAATGTCTGTAATATGTCCATTCCCATTCTACAAAAAATCCTATCTCTCTCTCTCTCTCTCTCTCTCTCTCTCTCTCTCTCTCTCTCTCTCTCTCTCTCTCTCTCTCTCTAGCATTTTGGAATTAAATAAATCAGACAATAAGCAGAATGTAGACATGCTTCAATACAAAGACTAATGAAGAATTAAGAAATGAATGTGCAGAAGCAAAATACATAACAGAATAAAAATAGGAATAGACAAATATAAAAATGGTAGATGAATAAAAAATTTCTTTTTCAAAAGACAAGAAGAGTTGTGGGAAACCTGAATATTCATCAGGAGAATTAGGCTTAAGCTTCTCAACTCCATTCGAACTCTTCCATATTTATATGTTATGAACACTGGTTCAAAATATCTAAAATCTGGAATGACTAAATTCTTGATATTTCACAAACGCCTATTCACAATGTCGCAAAGTATATTTGAGTTACAGAAAGTATATTTATGATCTGGGACGAACGCATATTCATAGTGTTACGAATGTATAATTATATTCTGATACAGAAACATTTGCATGATTTGTGCAGGTGTATAATACTGTGAATAACGCATATTACTGAACTGTCATGAACTGATACTTATGACTATGAAAACGTATAACCATATGATACGGACTCAATTAAATAATCTGATACATGCCATATTCATACACTATTTCAATCAGAAAATCTCCGTAAAAATATAGTTCTAATCTATATTTCAGTAAAATACAGGCGACCGTATTTTTTACCCTACTTTGTTATCATCTTTTACGGGCTGGTACCCGTAATATCAATATATCCATTTTTAAAACGGTCAATACCTGGCAACATTTATTCCAGGATTGTTACCTTTTTTTTTTACTTCAAATTTTCAAGTGTAACTATGATATTAAGACATATATTCGTTATATACTCGAAACGTATACCTATGATATTGCACCACATAACCATGTTACGATCCGAATCGAACAGTTATTCGCGGTCTGTTAGAATATACAGGATGGGCAAAAACTAGTATTACAGTTACTACATTATCAAATAGCCACCAGGTTCAACTAACCAGACACCAATGAATAACATTTTTATTTTATTGGGGGGGGGGTGTTATAGTCAAGAACAAGGTTTGTGAGAGGAATTAATTGAAAAATTACATTGTTGATGCATTCACTGTATTGATCGATATCGGATTTTGCGTCGGGCTGTGTGTCAGGGATTGTTGCAAGGTTGAAGGTGGACATTTTAAGCACTTGGGAGAGTTTTAATATTAAAATTTCTATACTGTGTTTGCCTAATGGTAATATTGCTAAATCTCCCGATTCTTGGTTAACTTAAACTTAACGGCAAAATTCCAAAATCTTAAGATTTTCAAATTTTTCCATTAATCAAATGATTGAATAACACCAACAACAACAACAACAACAACAACAACAATAACAATAATAATAATAACAATAATTTTATTAATAATAACATATGTCTAATGTATGTAAATAAATATCTAGATGTCCATCAAATATAAAATGTCTAAGTGTTACCTGCAACCTTTTGGCATACCCAATATTCACGTTACTATCGCATGTGTAAGATTAAACTCAAGATACACAGTAATTATATGATACGAACGAATATCTTTGATTTATTAAGACTTATCTCTATGTTATGACCGTGTATTCATGATCAATTAAGAAAGCATAATTATGATATAGTACGAAAACATATTAATAGTCTGATAAGACATATATTCATATATCTAACAAACGAATATTTACAAAGTATATCTATTTGTTAAGACGCATAATTATGACCGCTTAAGACGCATACTTATGACCGCTTACGACGCATATTTATGACCGCTTATGACGCATATTTATGACCGCTTATGACGCATAGTCATGTCTCTGGTGGATATACGAGGTGCCTCACACTGAGGGACCTGGGGGAACCCAAACATAAAATAAGGCAATAAGGCTACTATATGATCCCATACGAACGTATATTTATGATCTATAACGACGTATAATTTAATGCTGATAATGCATAACTATTGTCTCTTAATCAAACCTATTTAAAATTTGGCAAAAACGAACATTTAGGAAATGTAAAAAGTTATCATGATTTCCTATGAATGTGTATCTAAGACATGTTTCGAGAAATATATGTGATATATCAGGACTGATCTTGTTTCTTTTCAATCCTTCTGTTATTATTACTAGTCGAACTGATTCTTTAAAAAATATTATATTGGTTGATATAAGGAAGGCAATTTACCGAGAATTTTCCCTCCTGTTCCAAAAATAAAACATGTTTACAATAAAATATTAAGTCAAACGTTTTGGAGAGTGTCTAAGGCACATGCAACTAAATCCTCTAACAAGCTAACACACATGCAAGAAAGGCTTTCTTTGACATAAAAGATAAATCGAAGACGAAAGGAGTTCTAAGGCTCAAATTAACATAGATTCAGTGATACCGTCACAAATCTGAAATTGCTAATAATTGATGAGCGAGATGCTGTGGTATGTGTTACGTTTCTCTTAGCGAAGTCACGAACAATAATACATTGCTGGGGACTCTGAAGCGTGAAATGGGAGATGATGAATAGAGGAGTATTGAATTAAAAGCTCAAGATAGAGACGACTGGCGAAATCTAACCGCGGCCCTTTGCGCCAATAGGCGTAGGAGGAGATGATGATGATATCTGCATCATGGAAATATGTATATTCCCTATTTTTTTTCTTTTTAAAACACAAAATGTAATAAGTAAATTTGCAAGTTGGTGACAGATCCAAAGCAGTTGTGGAGGAAAATCCTCCTGTCATGGAATAAAAGATAGAACAAAAGACAAAAGGAACATTCCAAAAAGAGGAAAGAATAAGAGCGACATGGAGCTTGGAAACTGACATGAAGAAATGTATCAACAGCTACAGAGCATCAAATGTATGATTTCATAGAAGCAAATTTAGGGAAATGAGTTTAGGAGACCTACATAAATCATTCTGACCAGTTTATTAATAATTCTATACTCTCTAATTCAGTGACTACTCTATCCTTTTAACGCAATCATTCTGACCTGTTTAATATTGATTCTACGCGCTCTAATCAAGTAACTATTCATTTAAAGTAATAATTTTGACCGTTTAATATTGATTTTACATGCTCTAATTCAGTGACTACTCTATTCTTTTAACGTAATAATTCTGACCTGCTTAATATTTCCACACGCTCTAATCAGGAACTATCCATTTAAAGTAATATTCTGACCTGTTTAATGTTGATTCTACACGCTCTAATTCAGTGACTACTCTATTCTTTTAAAGTAATAATTCTGACCTGTTTAATGTTGATTCTACATGCTCTAATTCAGTGACTACTCTATTCTTTGAACATAAATCATTCTGACCTGCTTAATAATTCTATACATTCTAATGCTGTGACTAATCTATTCTTTTTGGATTTAATCCGATCGTTTAATTTGCACAACGTTCTGAAGAGATAATCCTCGAGATGGCTTCCATTGTTTTACAGTTGAAAATATGAACAAAGAAACCATTTTTGTAAGGAGAAAGATGAAATTAGAGACACGTTCCAACTACCATTCCCCCGAGATGAAGCAGTCTCTCTCTCTCTCTCTCTCTCTCTCTCTCTCTCTCTCTCTCTCTCTCTCTCTCTCTCTCTCTCTCTCTCTCTCAACAGACTTCGTAATTTCTGCCAGCCTACCTCCATCGGCCCTCTATGGAAATAAGCAATTCTCGAATTGCATGGTTCAGTGAATATTTCTATAGCGCAACTGCTAAGCTTTGGAAGTCTAATTTAGGTTCCGTATTATTATTTAGTACTTGCTATGCTACAACGCTAGTTGGAAATGAAAGTTCCTATAAACCTAAAGGGCTCCAACAAGGAAAATAGCTTGGTGAGGAAAGGAAATAAGTAAAAAATAAACTACAAGAGAAGTAATTAATAATTGAAATATTTTTTTTATGAATAGTAACAAAATTAGAATAAATCTTTCATATATAAACTATAAAAAATTTAAAAAAAGAAGAGAAATAAGATAGAATAGTGTGCCCTCAAGCAAGGAAACTAGCCTAAGACAGTGAAATTATAAATGCTAATAATTTAAGAGGAATTAGGTTTAAAACCCACTCTTTTCCCTGGACTCTTTTTCACGTTTTTCTTTTAGAGCTAGTTAACTTATATGGAGCAATAAGATGCACTTATTATTGGCTTGAATATTAATATGAATAAAGGAAATAACATCTTCCCGGATGCTTTAGAGTCTTAGTATTTGTTTTCAGAAAATATAAAAAAAAACGAAGTAATTTTATTCGATAAGGCAGATCACAAATTTAAAAACTCCGAGTACATCTGAAAAAAAAAATCCCTATTACAATAAATTGAACAAATCAATGAAATCTCCCCTATAAATTTATTGTACTTATTCTAAATCTAAAAACCGATTTTCTTCGGCAAAATTCTATGGAACTCCACCAATATTTTTTTTATCTTGTATACAAGCAAAAAAGAAAATGCTGGTGAATACACAACCTTGTAATAACAAACTGCCAATTCAGATGAACAAAAAATGTTCTTTTATATCTGCACCACACTTTCAACTGAGCTTCACAAGGCACTAAAAGAGTTGGAAGAACCCTGGCCTACACGGTTGAGGACTATGAAGCGTGAAATTGGAGATTATGAATAGAGAAGTATTAAATTAAAAGCTCAAGATAAAGACGACTGACGAAATCTAACTGAGGCCCTTTGCGTCAATAGGCGTAAGAGGAGAGGATGATAATATATGCATCACGGATATATGAATACTCACTATTTTTTTCTTTTTAAAACACAAAATGTAATAAGTAAATTTGCAAGTAGGTGACAGATTCTTGACGAATAATCTTCACAAGAGAATCTACGAGAGAGAGAGAGAGAGAGAGAGAGAGAGAGAGAGAGAGAGAGAGAGAGAGAGAGAGAGAGAGAGAGAGATTAAAATTAAACATCTAACCTTATTTTCAGACTTTGAAATAAATGCTTCTTGTATTATAAACTCCACGAAGCTAGAGAGTTATGGGGTCTTTTGACTGGCCAGACAGTACTACATTGGATCTTTCTCTCTAGTTACGCTTCATTTTCCCTTTTGCCTACACACTCTGTCCTCATACACCTGACCACACTGAGATTACCTAACAATTCTTCTTTACCCAAGGGTTACTGCACTGTAATTGTTCAGTGGGCACTTTCCTCTTGGTAAGGGTAGAAGGGACTCTTTAGTTATGGTAAACAGCTCTTCTGGGAGAAGGACACTCCAAAATCAAACCATTTTTCTCTAATCTTGGGTAGTGCCATAGCCTCTGTACCATAGTCTTCCACTGCCTTGGGTTAGTGTTCTCTTGCTTGAGGGTACACTCGGGTACACTATTCTATCTTATTTCTCTTCCTCTTGATTAAGTGTTTATATTTTATATAGGAGATAATTATTTAAATGTTGTTACTCTTCTTAAAAATTTAATTTTTCCTTGTTTCCTTTCCTCACTAGGCTATTTTCCCTGTTGGAGCACGTGGGCTTATAGCATTGTGCTTTTCCAACTATGGTTGTAGCTTAGCAATTAACAATAATAATAATGTACATCCTCCTCTCAATTATTCTCATTATCCTTATTAGCCATAATAATAAAAAAAAATTCGTCTGTTCCAATATCATAAAGCTAGATGATTCAATTCAATCAATTTACATCATTACCTAATTATTCGTTATTATTCCCTACCTCTATTATATGTAATTAATGTTCTCTCACTTCTAATTTATGTGATCTAACAGTAGCCAATTATGACCGTCATCTGGAATATCCTATTGACGTCTTAAAGCAAATGAAAATTTTCCATATCCTTTTTTGATGTATTAAAAAAAAAATCATTAGTTTTTACATAGATTTTGTTTTTAAGAACATAGGAAAGCCGTTTTAATTTCTATCAAAACGTAGATAAGGTTTTGCCAATAAGTAAAATGTCCAATGCATCTATCAAATACTCCAATCATTGTGTTGCCCCCACCCCCACCCCCCACCCCCGCCCTGTATTGAAAAATAAATTACGTCAGTGTCCCTCGTAAATCTACTGCACGCCCTGTTTAAAGATTTAAAGACCGCTCATGAATGGCAGAGACAAGGGACAGTGTCACTGCTCTAGATTGCAGGACAATTCCCTAGAGGCTGGCCATATTACATATGATCAGCGACCAAGCCCCTCTCCACCCAAGCTAGGACCAGGGAGGGTCAGGCAATGGTTGCTGATGACTCAGCAGATAGACCTATAGGCTCCCTAAACCCTTCATCCTTAGCTCACAAGGATGGTAAAGTTGAAGCGACCAAAGGAACAAACGAGTTTGAGCGGGACTCGAACCTCAGTCTGGCAAACACCAGGCAAGGACGCTACCACCAGCCCATCACAATAAAAGCATAAGAGTATAATACATACCTTTCTGAGTGGGGATACCTTAAACGTATCGCCATGATCAGCAAAGCTGTACTAGTCAGGGCCATCCATACCAGTTTCATTTGCTTGTAAGCGATCAGACAAAAATCTCCCACCATCAAGAATCCGCATTGGCCAACGTGATGAAAATTGGCCATAGGGGCAACTTGTAAGTTGGACTAGTTACTAAAAAGATAGGCTACTGTACCGTAAGTGCTATTTTTTTTTATACCTCGCTCTCTCCCGTACTGTTCAAGTTTGCCATCACATGTTTTATATTGTTTGAATTCTTGACATTGTTACTCTAAACTGCTTGTATAGAAGTTCGTTATCTGTTGCATATACGACACTTGCATTTACTCTGCCTCTCTGTTAGTACCTTGCCGCAGTACGGATCCCTACGAACACTACAGATACTACTACTATTGTTTTATTATTCTTTTTATCATGAAACTTACAAGTAAACAAAAAGGTAATCCTGGGTTAAAGGTATTTTTCAGTACTTCAATGCTCTTAGCTTCCGTACAGTAGAGATTTCCTTTTAACTTCTCAAATTCGCTCTTATTCCCATCACATACTGATTGCCAGTGTAATTTGTTAAGACTATGCCGCAAACGTAAAATTCACCCAATCCATTCAACACCTTAGAAGGCACACCTCAATTTTTCTTTTTCGTTGTTTTTTTTTTCTTTAAAATCCCTGAGCCTCACAATGGTCAGGGTTGCATTTCCCCCCTTAATAAAAAGGGACTTTCCTCATTTGAAAATCTCTCGGATCCCTCCAGTATATATTACCTTCTATGTCTACTTCAAACAGTTTCTTCGTTCACCTGAGGGGCAAGAAAAGATCCCGTTTCTCCTCCTACAATGTACAATGACTACTTCTTTCTCCCCTTCTTCCTTCTTTGGCTCCACCACCTTTTCCTCATAAAGTCCATAATATTACAGCAGAGTCCCACCCACCGCCACTACCGCTGGCCAGTACATAGATTATTATTTTTTTTTTCTTTTTTTTTTCTTTGCGAGCGAAGCAAGAGCACAGGGAGCAAAAACCATTAGATTTCGGTAATATTTCAATAGAGTCTAATGGTTTTTGCTCCGCCGTGCGCTCGCTTTGCTGGCGAAAAAAAAAAAAACATCAAGCTCCTGTGTATTGGCAAACAGTAATGGGTGGGACTCTACCGTAATATTCCCATAAAGTCTTCTCCTTGACCGCCATTTCACACACACCCCTCCCATTCATAGGTCTGTCTCTACCTCTCTTTTTCTTGTTCACTTTTGAAGTTTTTTTTTTCACTTTTCTATTCTCCTTTTTCACGCACCAATACCTATCCTTTCATGTTGTGAATGCAAGCATTTTTTTCTTCCATCCATCTTTTTCTTCCGTTATATGAAATATTTTTTTCCGTTTCCCTATAAAAAACATAAAAGGTATGAGAGCATTTCCTCTCCTCCATGATCCCTGTTTCCATCTTATAATTTTGAACGTCTTCTTCGATCCCCATCTGAAGCCACATAGGCCTATGTTGAAGGTATATCACATAAGCTTCACCAACTTCATGTCCTGGAGCTTTATCCAAAGTCTCAACGAGCTCTCATGCTAAAGATATGTTTCACTCAAATCTCATTCAAGGCCTTTATAGCCAAGCTGAGACACTATGCTGTTTTGGTGAAGATTAGGTCAAAAGGTTATATAACATGAGTGACCCTGAGCTTATACCCTCTAGAATCTAGAGAGTATATATCTAGAGTCTGTAGTAGGTTGGCCAGGGCACCAGCCGCCAGTTGAGATAAAACCACTAGAGTTATGGCGTCATTTGACTGGCCAAACAGTACTACTTTGGTTCCTTCTCTCTGGTTACGGTTCATTTTCCCTTTGCCAACATACACACCGAATAGTCTAGCCTATTCTTTGCATATTCTACTCTGACCTCATACATCTGACAATACTTGAGATTACCAAACAATTCTTCTTCACCCAAGGGGTTAACTACTGCACTGTATTTGTTCAGTGGTCACTTTCATCTTGCTAAGGGTAGAGGAGACTCTTTAGCTATGGTAAGCAGCTCTTCTAGGAGAAACACTCAGAATCAAACCATTGTTCTCAGGTCTTGGGTAGAGCCATAGCCTCTGTACCATGGTATTCACTGTCTTTGGTTAGAGTTCTATTGCTTGAGGGTACACTAGGGCACAGTATGCTATCTTATTTCTCTTCCTCTTGTTTTGTTCAAGTTTTTTATAGTTTAATGGCTTTACTCTTTTTAAAATATTTTATTTTTCCTTGTTTCCTTTCCTCACTGGGCTATTGTCCCTGATGGAGCCCCTGGGCTTATAGCACACTGTTTTTTTCCCGTTAGGGTTGTAGTTTAGCAAATAATAATAACAACAACAATAATAATAATAATAATAATAATAGATATCACATTCATTTCAATGAGCTTACTTTCACGAGATATATGTGTGTGAGGTGGTTGTTAAGGGCTAACAGTGAGGTGAGGTGAAAGCAAATAAAAAAAATATTCAACAGATAACGAGCTTATATACAAGCAGTTGAGAGCAACAATGTCACAAGAATTCAAACCACCTAAAACATGCGAGGGAATGCTTAAACAGGTTGCTCTATTATCAGTGCGGAAGAGAGCGAGAGATTAAAAAAAATATAGTATTACATCACTTATATGTTACTGTGCTCATTTACAAAGGCTGTATTACAAGATTATATCCTAAAGTTATACGATGGATTTCAGTCAGTTTATACCCTACAGTTATCTTACATGGTTTTCACTAACTTTATATACAACGTCATCATCATCATCATCATCATCTCCCCCTACGCATATTGACGCAAAAAGGCCGTCGGTTAGATTTCGTGAGTCGTCTCTATCTTGAGCTTTTAATTCCATACTTCTCGATTCTTTTTTTCGCTAACGAAGCGAGCGCACGGCGGATGTTAAATAAAGGATATGCGTTCACTCACCTTATTCCTAAGAGCAAGACCAGGAATTTCTTTGAAATTTCGTCGAAGAACTATATTACACCCAAAAGCTATGGATTGTATCAAGAATGTTTCAACAACCTCACATTAACACATTATTACTTGCGTTTCGAAGAGGTTAAGTTTAAGGGACATATGCAATCAGTTTCACAGGGAACAGGTGCCAGTGTTATCAAACAAGTTTCACGAAGATTAGTGCCTATAAACGATTAATATACAGTGTGAAATGCTGAATGCCTTGGCATGCATATAATAAAATGACTATGGAGGTCCTGTAGAGAGTAGTGTTCCCCTGCTGAATAGGACCAGAGAAGCAGCCATTAAAGTAAATGTTATCACATGGGCTCTATAGTGTTCTATAGAGTCCAGTCACGGTGATAAATCACACATGGTTCAATTAGTCCCTGAACCATAGCTACATCTCAGGTTGAAGATATATAACGTGTGGGGTTCAATGGAACCATGTCCAAACTTTCTACCACACCGGTTCCTTTTAGTTTACACCAAAGACCTAAAGGGCATCAGTTTTAATGGCCTCATGACCATGAATTATATCGAAAAAGTTTTCAATGGGATCACTTCCTAAAGAGTTCCATTATTAGCCTCCAGGCTAGTACAATGACAATGTGTTCGCCTCGCATTCGCAAGGCAGCCGATCGATTATTGCGGGACTGGGGTTTAAGCTATTTAATGGGGAGGCCAATGCTGCGGTTGGGCACTACAGTGGAGGGTTCGGATAGCCGTCTGACGTTTT
>NC_090761.1:19785029-19805029 GCF_036898095.1 Palaemon carinicauda
GAATAAAAGAATGGGTCCCTAAAGACTGCAAAAGAAGCAGAGAAAGGAAAAGAAGACGATGGAATGACGAGCAGAGAAAGTATATGGGTATGAACTGTCGTAGAAAGAACTTAAAAAGACGCAAGAGGAAAGGCATGTCTGAGGCCTTTGACCTGCAGTGAACTAGTAACGGCTGAATATATATATTTATATTTATATATATATATATATATATATATATATAGGCAGGGAAGGTGTAAACTGGATTTAATTACAAGAGAGACTGATGACAAAAGAATCAATAGAGAGGAAAAATATTGGTGTAGATATGAAAGGCACATGATTTAAGAATTTATTCCGGATAAGTTTTGTAATAATTTTTAATTCAAAGGTTAAAGCTAATTAAACCACACATAAACCTAAAAAAATAATGGTGGAATAGAGACAATGTGTAGGTTATTGAAGTTGTATAAAAAGATATTAATAACGATTACGTTTTGATGATGGAAGCCGGTATGGTGATTATTTCAATGAAAAAGCTTTATTGCTGTTCAGTGTTTTTATTGATGGAATGACGAAAGAAAGCAGAAAAGTTTAATGTTGGTGCATAAACAGTGTGAAAGTTTAAAGGTTTTGTATGCCAAGTTCAAAGTTTATATTGATGGAAGCTAAGATCTTGAACCAACGAATAAAGATTATTTATATTGTATTATACATACAGAATTTACTCCGTGAAAAAATATAAATGAATAAGTAAATCAATCAACAAAGGTGAAGACAGGTATTACGGAAGACGATAACCGATAGATTGTGGAAAGATTAACTCTTCGAAGTGTTAACAAGGAAGGGGAAGTGTTTAGGCGTCATCTAAATGATGTGTATGATGTTTATAAGCAAGAACTGCAGTGTATATGTTGGTTGCCAGTAAATTTCTAATGTCCTTTGTAGACGTATGAAACGATTGATATTGTGAAAATTTTCTGCATAGCAGGTTTACCCTTTATTCATTCTAAAGAGCGAATGCGCAGATGCTACAGGGACAAATCAAATAGGGTCTCTCTCTCTCTCTCTCTCTCTCTCTCTCTCTCTCTCTCTCTCTCTCTCAATATTATTAAAAGTTATTTAATACTAAGTCTTAATTTTACTCTCTCTCTCTCTCTCTCTCTCTCTCTCTCTCTCTCAAACATTATTGAAAGTTATTTAATACTAAAAGTCTTAGTTTTCCTCTCTCTCTCTCTCTCTCTCTCTCTCTCTCTCTCTCAAACATTATTGAAAGTTATTTAATACTAAAAGTCTTAGTTTTCATCTCTCTCTCTCTCTCTCTCTCTCTCTCTCTCTCTCTCTCTCAATATTATTAAAAGTTATTTAATACTAAGTCTTAATTTTACTCCCTCTCTCTCTCTCTCTCTCTCTCTCTCTCTCTCTCTCTCTCTCAAACACTCTACGGTAACTATGATGTCTGTTTAACTATGCAACCTAAATTATACAAGGAAAAGCTAGTTTTCTTTATCGAGACCTGTCAAACAATGAGAGTGGAGTATGCAATGACAATTATTCATATAGGTAAATCTTAATATCTATGTTAATTTATAATTAGAAATCATCTGATTCAAATGTAATGAAAAAAAAAAACAATAAAATTTTTATTTGGTTACGAATTAAGAAAAGTGTATTTTCCTAAAAAAAAAAGTCATTCTATATCACCATATTCTATTGTATCGAACGTGTTTCATACACGCTCATGCAATATAATGTTATTGTTTTTTCATCTCTCGTTCCCTCCGCACTGTTAATAGTACAATCTGTTTAATCGTATGTTTCACATTATTGGAACTCTTGTGTCACTGTTGCACTCAACTCTTTATATATAAGCTCGTTATCTTGTTGAATAAAGTCACTTACATTCACCTCGCCTTTCTATTAGTACCTAACAGCTACATTGGGACACTATTTTTGTATTATATTATCGGAAATAAAATATATAAATCAATAAATGAAATATGCCAGCCACTGATTTCTAAGTTCTACAGAAAACTCCATAGATAACACAACCAAAGGTTTACTCTTACAATAATCTGTTACACTGACTCTTCAATCTATGAAAACATAAAGTTTTCTTATTTATTATGATTATGATGAAGACCAACGAGAAATCTGCGTTACATTTCTAACCTGTCTTATGCAATGTCCAGGGGATTAGCGCTTTTATGAGATGAAAATTTGCGGAAGGTAATTATAGCATCCAGCTTTTCCAAATAGGGTTGTAGCTTGCAGTAGCTGCTACTACTATTACTACTACTACTAGTAGTAGTAATAATAATAATAATAATAACAATAATAATAATAATAATGATAATAATAATTGCAATAGTAATAATAATAATAACAATAATAATAATAATAACAATAATAATAATAGTAATGATAATAATAATAAAAATAATATTAACAATAACAACAATAATAATAATAATAATAATAATAATAACAGTGAGTAACATATATCATAGGCGATAATCATCCGCCACCCGGAACTTATTCTATACAAAGGTTTACATTCATGTACACTAACACGCACACACACATACACACAAAATGCTCTTAAATCACGAAGAATAAAAGATTACTAATCTATTTTACTGACATTTAATACAGAATTAGTTAGAATAGGACTAACGGAAAATCGAAAGAAGCAATAAAGTTCGAAAACAGCAAACCTATCAGCGATATATTCTGTTAATGTATATAAAAAAAGTCGGCTTCAGTTCGCTAATCTTTTTCCGTTTCCATGGTATAAATTTGGTGGAATAATGTATATCCCTAATATAACCTTCTCTCTCTCTCTCTCTCTCTCTCTCTCTCTCTCTCTCTCTCTCTCTCAGCTTCAACCCACATCCCTAATTCATTACGTAAATCAACCTACACATAATGAATTTTATGGGAACACGTCTATAGCACCACTTTTCTCTCTATTTTGATAATCGAACGCTGGTCCCTCGTCTTGCATGCTATGAGCGTATCATAGCACTGAGAGAGAGAGAGAGAGAGAGAGAGAGAGAGAGAGAGAGAGAGAGAGCCAATATGTCCTTTGACATCTATTCGTTAAAAATTTCGTTAAAAAATCAAAACCAATTTGAACCAATTCTTGCTCAAAACCTGGGTAAACAAACAAATCACGTGACCCAGAGATATAACTTGCTCCCAACTTCATTGGCGAAAGTTAAAAACCAACACTTTGTTCCAGCCGTAAAAAGCTAATCTTTATGTTACTATCCATACAGACTCTCATCCGTGAGAATTATAAGCAGTCATATTTCAATTTTGTGGACGGTATACAACCGTGCGGAAGATACTTATATTAATTACTAACAGCCATATTGTAATTTTATGGACGACCATAACCCAATATAAGATTCTATTTACCTACCAAGGCACTGCTCCTAATTTTGGGGGGGTAGCCGATATATATATATATATATATGTGTGTGTGTGTGTGTGTATACCTACACATATACATATATATACACATATATATATATATATATGTATGTATATATATGCATGTGCATATATATATATATATATATGCATATATATATGTACATATATGTATATATCTATATACAGTATATATATATATATATATATAATATATATATATATATATATAATATATATATATATATATATATACATGTGTATGTATAAAATTTTCTACTCTTCTCTCCTTCCAGCCTGACGAGGGATTCAGCCGAGTGTGGTTGGGTACTGGTTAGATGGTGTCACAGCCCACCCTCCCCCGTTATCCACCAAAAATGAAGCTTCATATTCTGAATCCCCTACTGCCACTACCTCAGCGGTCACCCAGGCGACTGGAAAAAGCAGCAGGGCCTATCGAAACTGTCACAATCACTTGCCATACATTCCTTTTTCTAGCACGTAAGATGCTTAAATTATTTCAACAAACTAAAATTTATTTACAATCTTCATTAAATATAAAATAGCGTTGAATTAAAAATCAACTCATAACAAAATTAATCTGATTTTCAATTTAATCCGTTGCTTTTAAACAAAGCGATGTAATCAATCAATGTGTGTAGGGGGGGGGAGAAATAAAATGAACTATAAAAGATCTTTCCCAAGGGGATTCGGGTATTCACGTAGGTACGGTATTATCCTGTTTCTCTCTAAATCTGGCATTTTATATGCATGGTGATGAATGTATTATATAATCAATAGCTAAAATAAAGTTTAGGGGCACTGAACTTTTTCTGTGAACCCATGAATATAAAGACATTCTGATATCTCGCACTAAATCAAGTTACTTCTGATATCATTTTGTGCTTTCATATTATCAATTTATTAGTTATCCATTTTGTAATAATTTTACCTCACCTAATTTGGTAATTTCATTATTTGCCAAATTCATAAAAGTAGTGGCTCGTTGCCTACGACATAAAAATGTGTCAGCAATATAAATAAAACAATAATAATAATATGAATAAGTCTCAAGATATTTATTTCGAAATAAATTTTCTAAATAATAAAACAACAGTAAAGACATAAGATATCAAGAATAAGATTCAAAGTTATTTTAGAGAACTGGTAGCACAGAAAATATATGTTAAAGAATTAAGGATAGACTGAAAGAAATGGAATCCTATTTAACCATGAAAAAATCTTATAAAAAGAAATTAAATGTCTTTTGAATAATGAAAAGCTGATTAAGATACATGAAATGTAGGCGATACATAAAGAGGCCGAATAATAAAAATAAAAATAACGAAAAGCTAATCAAACAAAATTGAATATAGTGTAAGCAACTGGAGGCTGATAAAAAAAAGAAATGGATTTAAAACTTCAAAATAACAAGTTTGATTAAAAGAAAGGATATTCTTGGTTAGGCAAAGAAAGGAAGATTGCAAGGAACTGAAAGTTAAAGAGCTATTAAGCTACTGAAGAGAAATGAAGTATCAGTTAAACAATTAACGGAATATAGGTTAAAACGAAAGACTGCTTGAATAGATAAATATTGGGTTAAACAACAAACACAAACACGTAAGACATAAAAAGACCGGTAAACTCTGATTAAAAGGTTTAGTAACGAGAGGAGAATGAAAAGAAATAAAATGTCTGTTGAATTTCCATAAGTCTGATTGAAAGAAGTAGAATATTTAAAAAACGGGTAAGACCCTCTGTACCATGGTCTTCCACTGTCTTGTAGAGTTCTCTTGCTTGAGGGTACACTCGGACACACTATTATATCTTAGTTCACTACCCTTTTTCGAGGTTTTTATAGCTTATATATGAAAGATCTCATTTATTGTTGTAACTTTTCTTAAAATAATTAATTTTAATTGTTCATTACTTTTCTTGGAGTTTATTTGTTTCCTTATTTCCTTTCCTCACTGGGCAATTTTCCCTTGTTGGAGCCCCTGGGCTTATATCCTCTTGATTTTCCAACTAGGATTGTAGCAATAATAATAATAATAATAATAATAATAATAATAATAACAATAACAACAGATATAGAATATATGTTGAACGATTATAGCCTGGTTAAAAGAAATGATATGTAGGCTCAACAACAATAGAATGATCAAACGAAACGGAATATTAGTTAAACAACTACGCAAGGCTACTGAAAATGCAAAAAAGGGGAAGGGTGATAAATAAGTGGAAACAATGTTAAACAAGGGAAAACCGTAAAATGATGAATGACGGGTTGAAACAACATAAGGCTGGTTGAACAATGGAAGGTCGATTAGAGAGAGAGAGAGAGAGAGAGAGAGAGAGAGAGAGAGAGAGAGAGAGAAGGTTATGACAATAGACGACAAGTTAAACACCGGAAGGTTCACCGAACAAAAGATCAGTTGAACAAAGGAAACCAGGTTAAAAGATGTTAGAGACAATGGAAGTGTAATCAGTTAACCATCCAAGGATTAGTTGAGAACGAAAGATGTATTGAACAACTAATGATCTGATAAATTTGTGGATCAACAACGAAAGTTCAATCAACATTCAATGCAACTTTCCTACTATGCTGACGCAGCACTAATACATGGTGTCGTATTATTTTATAAATTAGTGTTTGAGTACTTGATTGACTACAAAAGGAACTCAGTAGAGCGTAGACCTCACACAGGACAGCTTATTTCTCAATCTTTTGGACTGATTCAGGCGTTTTGCTCGTCCGTGACCTTGACTTCGGCCTTCCAAAATTTAACAATTTCCAGCTTTTTACATAAGTGTTTAAAATTCCTGCAAGTTTCATTGCTTTACGGTTAAAAATTATGGCTGCATGGTTAATGACCGGAATTTGATCTTTTGCTTGACCTTTACCTTACACACGACCTTGACCTTCGACCTTAACATGTCTTAAGTGGTGTGGATTTTCATACACTCAAATGTGAACCAAGTTTGAAGTCTCTGCGACATCGATGTTCAAACTTATGGCTTATTACGTATATTGGACATTTTACTTGACCGTGACCTTGACCTTCCAAAATGTAATCATTTCCAGATTTTTACATAACAATTAATCCCTGCATGTTTCATTATGATTAAAATTTTGACCATACGGCTGTTCACAAACACACACAAACAGGGGGTAAAAGAAACCTTCCAAATTCGTTGGCGGAGATAATAATGAATTCTCCATTTGTTCTGATTGATTAAATATCTAATAGTTGCAAAAGCAAGTATAACGTGCTTGATCTTGGTCCATTTACTTACTTTACTTTTCTTTAAGAGCTGCTTATCTGGTCTAATACAGCAGGGAACCCTACTCTCTGTTTTAAGAACAGTTATTCGCTTATTTAGGCTCTCAAATACAGAAGGAAAATAATGTAAAGACCTTAATTTCTGGATATGTGTATGAAGCCCTTAACTCCAAGCAGTTGACTAATATTTCCAATATAGTGATTTTTTAAATTGATGATTTTACTTATAGTAAAGCTAGTGCCAGAAAGTCAAGCTACCTTCTGATGAAACTTGACCTCTCTCTCTCTCTCTCTCTCTCTCTCTCTCTCTCTCTCTCTCTATATATATATATATATAATATTTATAATATATATACACATATATATATAATTTATATATATATATATATATATATACACATATATATAATCATTACTTAAGCAAATGGATACGTGAGCAACCGTGTGTCTCTCTATCACACTTTGAGGTCGATCTATCTGTTTATATCTTCTCTAATTGCCTGTCCACCATCCTCTCTCTCTCTCTCTCTCTCTCTCTCTCTCTCTCTCTCTCTCCATCTTCGCGAAAGTAAAAAGGGGCGAGGCGGAAGAAATGAATTCCACCACTTTTAGTGGGTAGCATTACATCAACGGTAATAAATTCGGACATTACCATAAACCATTGTCGCAACTTGAGAAATTTAACGACTTCCGAGTACGAGTTCCCCAGAGGGTCTTTGTTTACTACGCCTCCTCTCTGCCTCCTCCTTCCCACGGACGCAGATGAAAAATGTATGTGATGATTCTGTATTCTACTTTGTTCCTTGCGTCCTATTTATAAATTAGGTGAAAGGTAATGATGACGGGTTTCAGATCCAGTTTCATCCGAATAGATGCTCACCAGAACGTCAGCCAAGAAAGCCCTACCACCCACTGTGTTGCCTAACCACTGCAATATACTCCCCAGTAAACAGCTTAAACTCGCGGTCTCGAGCTGGGATCGATCTGCTGCCATGCGAATGCCAGGGGAACGCGTGACTAGACAGTGGTTCCAAAAGATTTTGTAAAAGAGAGAGAGAGAGAGAGAGAGAGAGAGAGAGAGAGAGAGAGGATGATAAGATGAAGATACTTCCTGAACGACAAGAAATTTAAAGACCAGAAACACACAAGGAAAAGTCAGAAAGCATAACAAACTATTGCCAGCTACGGTTTTACACTTCAACCTAAATCAACCATCTTATTTTCCAAAAATCAAACAAAAAAACGAATTAAAAAATTAAAAACAAAAGAAAACAAAATTCCAGGGAAAACACACACCAATGCTCGCATTTGCAATAAAAAAAAGTCTTGCTTCTCAAATGTGACGCCTCACTTATATATTCTTCTTATCTAATTACGATTACTTCCTCTCTCTCTCTCTCTCTCAACTTAGCCAAGGAAAGTTCAACAAGAAAGATGATAAAATATCTTCAAATATGTGCTGGTTCTCATCAAATAAGAATTTCCTTCAGCAATATTTCTCAACATTCAGGAAGTCCTTCGTACAGTGTTTTGCCTTCCTCTCCCCTCTTTGAAAACACGAGTGCAGGTCAAGCAATGAAACAGCCCAAACGCGTGTAACCCATATGAACTCGGAAGCCTTAAAAGCAATTAAGATTTGAACGATTTAAAGATTTCTTGTTGTCAGCAACGGTGAATGGGGATCGTGTACAGCTGCGTTGATGTTTGTGTTAAAACTACAGAACAATTCCAACAGCAGTGACACAAACAAACGAGACAAAAAACAAACAAACAAACAAAAAATGCATTTGTCTTGTGTTGCTGTGTAGTAAATTGAACCAGGAAATACAAGAGCCAAATATAGTCAGCGCACTCAAACATGGCAATAGAAATAGCCTTGGAGGGCACGGTGGAATTGCATCTCTCTCTCTCCCCCCCCCCCCCCTCTCTCTCTCCTCTCTCTCTCTCTCTCAACTGCAAAATTCCTCGAAGAAGAACGTTAACAGCCCTTATATATTTCTCCTTCAGCAGATGGCACCGGAGCATAAGGTCGGAGACGACTGTGCCATCTGCTCTTATGGCATACTCTCTTCCGGGTACCCAATGAAGTTTAATTCTTTCTCTTCCTCGATCTCTCCTCTTTCCAGTGATGACGTACATACATATATAAGATTATAAAACCATAGGTATCTGACCTTCATATCGATGCCTCTGCATTGGTGTGTAAATTGTAGTAGCCACGTAAGCTTACAGTGTACTAAGAGAGAGAGAGAGAGAGAGAGAGAGAGAGAGAGAGACCCAGTTTATTTAACATATATTTTCTGTACTAACATCCACAGAGGACCCCATCATATACTGCTGTATTTCTGTCTTATTGGAATTAACTTTGTGACATTTTTTCCTGAGAAAAGTGTGGAACTAGACAAGCCACTTTACTTGGTGTGACGTGAGTAGTCCCCGACTCCTCATGGAGGGAGAGAGGGGAAGGGTGGAGGTATGGAGGGGTACTACAGAATACGAGTGTCTGAAGAGTTAGGAATAGGAAGGAGTAAGGAATAAGGAGAGGGTAGGGGAGGAGGGTTGGAGGGACCAGGAACGAGTTAGGAAGTCACAAGAGAGGCAAGGGCCAACAATGGAAAGGTTGACAAGGGAAGGGCACACCAAGGAAGGGGAAGCCAAGCAGGGGGATCCCCCGGAAGGGGACGCCAAGGAAGGAGACACCAAGTAAGGGGACCCCTAGGAAAGAGACGCCCAAGGAAAGGGACCCTAAGGAAAGGAACGCCAAAGAAGGGGACCTCAAGGAAGGGGACGCGAAGGAGGGAGACCCCATGGAGGGGAATCCAAGGAGGGGGAGCCCAAGGAAGGGGACTTCAAGGAAGGAGACCCCATGGAAGAGGACGTCAAGGAAGGGGACGCCCAAGGAAGGGGACCCCAAGGAGGGGGACCCCAAGGAATGAGACACCAAGGAAAGTGACGCCCAAGGAAGGGGACCCCAAAGGAAGGAGACCCCAAGGAAGGGGACGCCAAGGAAGGGTACCCCAAGGAAAGGTACCCCAAGGAAGGGGACGCAAAGGAAGGAGACCCCAAGGAAGGGGACGCCATGGAAGGGGGCTCCAAGGAAGGGGATGCCAAGGAAGGGGACGCCAAGGAAGGGGACCCCAAGGAAGGGGATCCCAAGGAAGGGGACTCCAGAGGAAGGGGATGCCAGGAAAGGAGACGGCAAGGAAAGGGATGCCAAGGAAGGGGACGCCAAGGAAGGGGATGCCAAAGAAGGAGACCCCAAGGAAGGGGACTTCACCGTCCCAACCTATGTCATCATTTAAAGAAGTTAAAGCGAGCCCGTTCCTTTCATTTTTTTCATATTGCTCGAGGAAACGTATAAAAAAAAAACATATGAAAAACATTTTTTTTTTTCATGTAATGTTTCCCTAACCGGGTTCTGCTGGAAGGATTGGAAAAACAGAATCAGTCGAATTCCTAATACGGCAGAAAAATATATCGTTGGTGAGAGAACATATGAAAATAAACAAATTACCAGTTACCTGGAGTAAGGTTTTAGTTCCCTTTTTTAGATTTTTTTCCAAACGAGGGCAAGACTAAAGAATAAGGAAATTGAAAGCGAGACGTGAAGCGCAGGAAAATAATAATTTTCAGAAAGAATGGAAAATATACAATAAGTTAAACTTCTAGTATGAGATTCAGTCAGACCATGATTCTTTCTCAACAAAACGGCATAGAGGGCAACGGGTACAAGATTCGAAGAGGAAGATAAGAAGACTGAAACAAGACACCTTCCGGTCTTTCGCAAGATAAATACAAATAATCAAATGTAACTTTTGAATTTATTGCTTCATCGCGAACCACTGTTGATGGTGTGAGTGTGTGCTACTCGCCCCAGCCAGGTCGAATGTTTTTTATCATAACTCTCCTAATTAATCAACAATCCCAAATTGGCCTTTTGAGCACGCTTAGGCAGATCGAAATTTTGAAACTGAATTATTGCTTTCACATTTAAAACTAGAAAAACATTGTGTGAGCGCAGACCTCCGCCGCGGCAGCTTATTTCTCGAAATCAGCTTGCCTTTCCCACATCAATTTACACCGTAGGAGTATGTGAAGTCTGTATGACAACCATAAGCGAACTGGGGGATAAGGTTAGGGTTAATTCGGTCGATCTTATGCTCGACCTTGAACTTTGACCTCGGACTTTCAAAATCAAATCAATTCCACGTCTTGACGTAACAATTAATCCATGAGAGTTTTACTACTCTATGAGTAAAATTGTTGCCAGGAAGTTGTTCACAAGCAAACACACAAACAAGGGCGAAAACATAACCTCCTCCCAACTTCGTTGGCAGAGGTAAAAATCCATGAAATTATTCCAATACCAGGAAACGATTCGTGAACCTGATACAGATAAAAAAACAAAGATTAATACATTTGTGATCAAATCCTTCTGAGTTTATGTACTTGGTAATGTGGTTAAATAAGGAGTTAGGTGTAGGGTGAAATGTTTGGAACAAATATACGCTACGGAGTCTAACTGCTGATGAAATTCGTCAGCAGATTGTTGAATGGTGAAAGGTCTGTCTCTAATGTACAATGGCTCGATTTGCCTAAAAGCACTCAAACTATAGTGCGAGAGCATACAAGGGCAATACATATATGCACATATTATGTATAACTTCATAATATACTTATAAATATTTTTACGAAAACCTAGCATCGGCTTCAGGCCTAAACATGGGGGAATAAGGTGTCTGGTTTCAGTTCCAGTTTCATTAGGATAGATGCTCGCCGAAACGTCAGCCGGACAAGCCCAACCCCTCACTGTAGTGCCCAAACACAGCAATGGCCTTCCCTGTAAACAGCTTAACGTCGCCGGGCAAGCACCCCCCCCCCCCTCCACCCCCCTGGTGTCCAAGCACAGCAGTGGCATCCCGTAAACAGCTTAAACTCAAGGTCCCGGTCTGGGATCGATCTGCTGTCATGCAAATGCTAGGGAAACACGTTACCACTGTAATAGCCATGAGGTATATAATTGCTAAGGCATTGTTTTATATTGATAGATAACACTGTTTTAACTTTGATTATTGATCAAAATACATTTTGCTCGTTAGCAATATCACAAAAATACATTATGTCCCAAACTACAGAAAATAAAACTACTTCGGTCCTCGCAAATTAAAAACTTCCTTTTTGGTCCACAATTATCAACCACGGAGAGGTCTGTTTGTTTTTCATTAAAGGATTTTAGTCCTTTCGTCTATTGTCGTTTTCGGAGTAGTTCGGCTAATTCCTCCAAAGGTCACTGGTGGTCATTTCGACCTCTTTTGACCTAAGACGCTTTTCTCTGTAATTCTCATTCTAGGCTCCAGGATTTTGTATTTTCTTTCGGAAAAATAATTTCAAAAGTGAGAGTTATATTTTTCCAGGAAGAAAATTGTGTACCTGTGATGAAGTTAAAGGAAGAAGAAGAAGAAGAAGAAGAAGAAGAAGAAGAAGAAGAAGAAGAAGAAGAAGAAGAAGAAGAAGAAGAAGAAACTCTTAAAGATATTTAGTGGGGAGAGGAGACGTCATATTATCATGTTATTAATACTATTATTTGCTAACTAGAACCCTAATTGGAAAAGCAAGATGCTATAAGCCTAAGGGCTACAACAGTGAAAAATAGATAGGCAATAAAAGGAATTAAAAGTCCATAGACAATCCCATTATTATCTAAAGCACACTATTCTCAACATATTATGAAGACATAGACTAGCAAATAATCGCCAAGAAATTACTAGCAAATATTTAAGAAGCGAAAACTCACCAATATAAAAAATAGCATATACCTACAGACACACCTTTCAAATCTTTATATTGGTAAGCAAATAAATAAACAAAAACTTATATGAATAATGATTACATAAATCTATAGGGAGGTGGTTTAGATAAAACCCTCTCTCTCTCTCTCTCTCTCTCTCTCTCTCTCTCTCTCTCTCGGGACTTTCAGACTCCGTGGAATGTGAAGAGTCTGAGGACTATCATTGTCTCCCCGAGGATCTCCCCTCGTCCGAATCTTAACAATTTTTCGGATGGTGGTTATACCTGGTATTGTTCATTGTTTTCATCCATTTTATAGATTGTAATTCGAAATGTTTATGTCTGTAATTATCCGGAACGTAAAGAAAATAAAAATAAATAACTAAAAAATATCCATAACGTAGAAATATAAAAATAAACGAGTAAATATATATATATATATATATATATATATACAGTATATATATATGATAAAATTTCACACAGACGTGTTTTTCATATTCAAATAAGCTATATATTTTACACCTCCTCATATCTGGATTCTCTATATACTTTGGGATCAGAGAGAATAATGATACTAGGAGTGTATAACATATGGCTTATTTGTATATATATATATATATATATATATCTCCGGGAATATCATATCATATCCTGATAATCTTAATGAAAAACAATATACAAACAAAATAAAGACAGCCAATGACATAAGCAAGTAAATGAAAAATCCATAAAGGAAAATGATATAAAATAGATTAGAGTTTTTTTTATAAAAAATTATCTCCCGTCAACCTTTTAAAGCCAAGAATAATTCATCTATAACACCCATAAACAGGCTCTGTGATGGTCGTAAAATGAAAATTTATGCTGATGAGTTGATTTTTTTTCTAAGGGAATTACACTCTATTTCAAATTTGTTCACACTCTAGTTCGGAGGGAAGGAAATAACAACAACAACAACAACAACTACTACTACTACTACTACTACTACTACTACTACTACTACTACTACTTTATCTCAAATGAGTTATCAAAATTCAATATTGTTGTCAATGAACAAAGAACACCTGGATCTATGCACAGTAGCCGTATCACCACATGTTATTCAAACTTATGATAATTGAATAACAAAGAATTGACCGTGTTTAAGTTAAGCATTTTTTTCCCGTTTTCTTCAATAAATCAACATTTTCTATGGGAGGTTCAAATTGATATATAACTCTAAGGACTGAATAATAATAATAATAATAATAATAATAATAATAATAATAATAATAATAATAATAATAAGTGATTATTCCAACTCTAAGCAAGACTGCCTCTAACTTTACACTTGCCTTTATTATTATCATTAGTTGCTAATCTACAACCCTACAGTATTTGGAAAAGCAGGATGCTATAAGCCCAGGAGCTTCGACACAGAAATTAGCCCAGAGAGGAAAGGAAACAAGGGAAAATAAAATAATTCAAGAACAGTAACATTAAAATAAATATCTCCTATATAAACTATAAAAACTAACAAAACAAGAGGAAGACAACTAAGATAGAATAGTGCCCGAGTGTACCCTCAAGCAAGAGAATTCTACCAAAAGGCAGTGCACGACCACGATACAGAGGACACGGCACTACCCAAGACTATAGAACTATTGTTTGATTTTGGAGTGTCCTTGCTGTTATTATTTAACTCTTTTACATCACGCACTAAAATATTATGTACGACTAAAATCATTTATATCACAACGTTCCAGAGCAAGTGTGTGTGTGTGTGTGTATATATATATATATATACACACACACATATACAATATACTGTATATATATATATATATATGTATATATATATACATATATATATATATATATATACAGTATATATATATATATATATATATAGTCCCTTATACATTTATGCCTTAACATCCAAATCGTGGATAAATGACCTGTGCAGTAAAGCATTCACTACACATATCACTTTATATAAAAATATAAAACTTACAGAATTTTACTATAAACCCCAGCACCTAATTGGCCAATCATCATTATCATTACCCGTTGAGATACTACCACTAGGGAGTTATGGCGTCTTTTGGCTGGCCAGACAGTACTACAGTGACTCCTTCTCTCTGGTCACGGTCCATTTTCCCTTTGCCTACACATACACAGAATAGTCTGGCCTATTCTCTACATATTTTACTCTGTCCTCATACACCTGATAACACTGACATTACCAAATAATTCTTCACCCAAGTGGTTACTGCACTGTAATTGTTCAGAGGGCACTTTCCTCTTACTAAGGGTAGAAGAGACTCTTTAGCTATGGTAATCAACTCTTCTAGGAGAAGGACACTCCAAAATCAAACCATTGTTTTCTAGTCTTGTGTAGTGTCATAGTCTTTATACCATGGTCTTCCACTGTCTTGGGTTAGAGTTCTCTTGCTTGAGGGTACACTTGGGCACACTATTCTATCTAATTTCTCTTCCTCTTGTTTTGTTAAAAGTTCATATAGTTTACATAGGAGATATTTACTTTAATCTTGTTGCTCTTCTTAGAATATTTTATTTTTCTTTGTTTCCTTTCATCACTGGGCTATTTTCCTTGTTGTAGCCCCTGGGCATATAGCATTGTGCTTTTCCAACTAGGGTTGTAGCTTAGCAAGTAATAATAATAATAATAATAATAATAATAATAATAATAATAATAATAATAATATCGCATGAACTCTCTTACTACATGAGTATTAGGACCTTCAATTTCTATTACCCCTTGCAATCCATTAATCGAAAGATTTCATGGCCGTTCTATACCTCCTAGGACTTTCTGAATTATTCAGACTTTCATTAATATATTGTTGTTTAAATAACTTGAAAATTTTCTGAATCTTCCTTTCACTGGTGCTAAGCCTTTTAGTATTTCTCTGAATCACCATATTTTTTTCCATGGCGATTCTTTTGACACCAAATATACTACGATTTTTTTTTTTCGTTTATTAGAGAATATAAATTTACAATTATAATTTATAATATACATATATCATAGTATATGTAAATGAATAATTCCTTATTTAACATTGGAATAGTGTATTTAAAATCGCATTTTTTACCATTTATCTGAATATTACGACGCAAACTGTCAATTTCTCTCTCTCTCTCTCTCTCTCTCTCTCTCTCTCTCTCTCTCTCTCTCTCTCTCTCTCTCTCTCTTTTTTTCTTTACCACTCGCACTTCACATCCGTACATTACTTCCTTAAAGAAGAACTGACTAAACTGCCTTTGTTTATTAGCATCTTGGTTTCCTTCCCTGATACAAGTTTTTAAAAACGGTTTTCTATATTTCTATAAAAGAAAAGTTTTTGTAGAATAAATATTAATTGCACAGTAGTCTGTAATATTAAAATGATTTTCCGTGTTTTTTATAGTACTATTTTTTCCCAAAATTATTTCAATTTCATAAACATATTTTATATTGTTTATGATAAAAATAATGATGATAATGGTCTCTTTAATAGTAATAATAGCTATCATTATCATTATGATTATTGTTGTTGTTTTTTTTCCCATCCTCTAACCTTTCTTGCTTTGAATGTTCTGTGAATCATCTCTTTTGCAATCTTGTATTTACTCATAAATACTAATGTGAATCTATTATTTCAATTCTTTCCCCATACATAATAAATTATATTGCTCCTTGTCCTGGGCTCCCCAATTCTACTTGAATTTACACTTTCACTCTATCCCCGGCTACTGCAGTTTCTCTTCACTATTCCCAGACAGGCCCGTATCATCTGCAAGCATCAATCATTCTTGGCTTTGCCTCACCATTGCTCATGCATCTATCACTCTTTCCACAACATCAGAGACTGGAAGCAATCTTGTTCCAGACTCACCTTCACACTATACTCATTTTTTTAATGAGGCGCATTTCCAATGACTCGCAGGGGTGTCCTTTTAGCTCGAAAAAGTGTCCTTCTATCTGATTGGTTTGAATTATCTTGGCCAACCAATCAGCGATCAGGAAACTTTTTCCGAGCGAAGAGGGCACCCCAGCGAGTCAGTGTAAATCTGCCCCACTAAAAAGAATTGACTATAAAGCAGTTGCTCTCCTGATATTCTAACTCTACGTTCACTTGCACAACTAAATTTTTATCTACTTTTAAATACTTATTATATACCCCATACAGACGCACTTTAACCACGAAATCTTTATTTACTCTCAAATATTTATTATATGTTCCATACAAACTCATTTACCTTCCACGATGCTCCATATGAATTCCAAGACACTTTTATTAGTGGCTCATGTATCACACAAAGGGATTTTTTCCCTCAATATTCAAAACTTTCATATATACAAAAACACAGAGACATATTATATAAGCATATACACACATATATGTATATATATATAAAGTATATACATAATATATATATATATAAATATATATATATATATATATATATATATATAATATATATATATACATATATATATATATATATATAAATATATATACATATAATATACACTCAATAACTTAGGCGTCATACTACCTTATTCACGAGCAAGATGACTATGTTTCGAGTTTTCACTCTTTACCAGTTTGATTAAATACTGCCAAGTTTCTTACTAATGTAAGCAAATATCTATGTTCCTAATAGATAGTCATCTGTGTTGAGTCGCAGCCCCGGCACAGTAATACATGAGACAAGTAACTCCCATTTCAAAATGGTTTCTGAACTCACCCCAAAGGGCCTCGGTTAGATTTCGCCAGAGGAATAGGCCTACATAAATATTCAAAACTAAATAACAATTCTACTCCCACGGAAATCTTCTTTTATTATCTCCCGCACGCTCAAGATGACTCACTAGGGACAAAAAGGAGAGTTCCAAAAGGATAAAAGAATGAAAATTTCAAATATAAAAATGTTAAGACGGCTTTCGAAAGGACTAGCCGCTTAAAGTCCTTATATAGCCATAACCATATGGAATCAATTGAAGGGGACACTAAGATAGAAGAGAATTCTAAAGCTTGATAGTGCAGGAAAAATATGTGGCAGAAACCCTGCAAATATTGATTTTCGAAGAGTTGATGAATACACTTCACATGAATGTTTTAACAGATATTTTACCCTCCGTAAGGTACAAAAGAATGAAAAAGGATAGCCCCTCAGAAATAAAAAAAAAAAAAGACTTTGTTGCGCCCCTCAAAAGTTAAAAAGGGATTTGGTGCAGATCATTCATTTTGTTTATTTAATTATAATTGATAAGGTAACACTAATTAATAATTCCCTACCATTGCTTGTCACTCCTGCACATTTACGAGAAAAAGATATTTGAAGGTAAATTTACGGTCTTGAATGTAAAAAATTATTTAACTTTTCTAAAGAAAATCGGGGATGGTATTTCCATGCATATATAAAAGAGGAAGGTGAGTTTTTATTGTGATGCGATCAATACAACATTTTTATTATCATGCATATTAGGCCTATTTGGAAAAACCAAGTGGCAAGAAAATTGTAGCCAAGTTTGTAAATGACTAATACCTTTGAGATGACATCAAAACAGAAATGCCACAGTTGAATTATGTAAAAAATATGAAGCTTAATTGCACATTGCAAACTAGTGACTGTAGCTATGTCTATCATACACAAGCGAAAAGAAAGAAGATCTGATGGAAGGCCAGGCATGTTAATGTTTATGCGTCCCTTTCATGCAATGGTGTCAAGTTCGCGAAAGTACACAAAATAGCCATCTTTGAATGGCAAAGTCCACAAAATAGCTATCTTTGAATGGTAAAGTCCACAAAATAGCTATCTTTGAATGGTAAAGTCCACAAAATAGCTATCTTTGAATGGTAAAGTCCACAAAATAGCTATGTTTGAATGGTAAAGTACACAAAAATAGCTGTCTTTGAATGGCAAAGTACACAAAATAGCTATCTTTGTATGACAAAGTACACAAAACAGCTATCTTTGTATGACTAAGTACGTAAAATAGCTATCCTTGGATGGTAATGTACACAAAATAGCTATCTTTGAATGGCCAAGTACACAAAATAGCTATCCTTGAATGGCAAAGTACACAAAATAGCTACCTTTGAATGGAAAAGTAAACAAAATAGCTATCCTTGAATAACAAAGCATACAAAGTAGCTGTCTTTGATGGCAAAGTAAACAAAATAGCTACCCTTGAAGGGCAAAGCACACAAAAGAGCTATTTTTGAATGACAAAGAACACAAAATAGCTACCTTTGAATGGAAGAGTAGACAAAATAGCTATCCTTGAATGGCAAAGTACACAAAATAGCTGCCTTTCAATGGAAAAGTACACACAATAGCTATCCTTGAATGGCAAAGTACACAAAATAGCTACCTTTGTATGGAAAAGTATACACAATAGCTATCCTTGAATAGCAAAGTACACAAAGTAGCTGCCTTACAATGGAAAACTACACACAATAGCTATCTTTGAATGGCAAAGTACACAAAATAGCTGCCTCTCAATGGAAAAATATACACAATAGCTATCCTTGAATGGCAAAGTACACAAAGTAGCTGCCTCTCAATGGAAAAGTACTCACAATAGCTTTCCTTGAATAGCAAAGTACACAAATTAGCTAACTTTGATATAATACCACAATGAAAACAAAAGTTAGCATTATGAATGGTTTTCCTTGTAAACAAAAAACGTGATGACAATGTGAGAGAGAGAGAGAGAGAGAGAGAGAGAGAGAGAGAGAGAGAGAGAGAGAGAGAGCTGCAGTTGTGTAAAAATAATGAGCATTCAGTGTCAAACTATGAACAAAACGTAAAGAAAAAATGAATGCACAGAGAGAGAGAGAGAGAGAGAGAGAGAGAGAGAGAGAGAGAGAGAGAGAGAGAGAGAGAGAGAGAGAGAGATGAATCCTTTTTCGCACTCGTGTGTCAGGATTTATTTTGCTTGGCAGTTTGCAAGCACAGAGAAGCATTACACAGAAACTTTTGTCTTCAACTGGCCTACATCTCCCGGAAGTGGGAAAGAGGGAATTGCCTGGCAAGTCAAGAAAAGGGGAAAGAGGGTATTTCCTAACAGTCAAGAAGTGGGAAAGAGGGTATTGCCTGACAAGTCAAGAAGTGGGAAAGAGGGTATTGCCTGGCAAGTCAAGAAGTGGGAAAGAGGGTATTTCCTAACAGTCAAGAAGTGGGAAAGAGGGTATTTCCTAACAGTCAAGAAGTGGGAAAGAGGGTATTGCCTGGCAAGTCAAGAAATGGGAAAGAGGGTATTTCCTAACAGTCAAGAAGTGGGAAAGAGGGTATTTCCTAACAGTCAAGAAGTGGGAAAGAGGGTATTTCCTAACAGTCAAGAAGTGGGAAATAGGGGTATTTCCTAACAGTCAAGAAGTGGGAAAGAGGGTATTGCCTGGCAAGTCAAGAAGAGGGAAAAGAGGGTATTGCTTGGCAAGTCAAGAAGTGGGAAAGAGAGTATTGCCTAGCAAGTCGAGAAGTGGGAAAGAGGGTATTGCCTGGCAAGTCAAG
>NC_090761.1:19812529-19837529 GCF_036898095.1 Palaemon carinicauda
TTTCTATTAGAAACTAACTCCTTCCCGGTTCTGTTCCACATAAAAATTAATTTTTATCAGTGACAGAACTCTGAGGTTCTAATATTTCTCAATTTTACTTATTTCCGTCAGTAATTGAACCTAGAGTTTCGATTATTCTTCTTAGTGATTCATTTTCATAAAATAAGAGGTTTTGCAGGGTCTCATATCTATCTTACTGATTAATTTCCATCAGAAAAAAAGAATCTTAATCAGTCTGGTTACTTATCGAAGTGATTAATTTTCATCAGTGGCAGAACCTTCAAGATTTGAATATTCCTCTAGGCGATTTATCTTCATCAGAAAAAGAACTTTACTAGGTTTGATTTTTATTTTTCAACTATTGCTTCATTTCCATTGAAGGAAAAATCAATAAATTTGAATATTCCTCTCAAGTATTCACTTCCACCAACAACGAAAGTTTTTCTCAGGTTTGAAACAACAGATCCTTTCCTGATCATAATATTTCTCTTTGTGATTCATGTCTATTGGCAACACCACTTTTGCACTAAAAACAATAGCTATCAGTGATTTCTGACTTCCGCCAAAGGTTAATGGAGCCGTCCATGACCTAAGATCTAACTATATTGAAAATTTCGTTAAAATCCGGTGTATTTTTGACGTAGACACAAAGACAGATTACTCCTACGCTAATTAATTTACACTGGCTACCTATTAAAGCAATAATTGAGTTTAAAATATGTACAATTACCCATCAAGTTATCAGAACCGGACGTTGAAAATATCTAAGAGAATTGCTATATATTGTGCAGCCAACAAATAGTGTTGACACGAGAATAGTTACAGATGGTTTTAAATTATTGGAACTTTAGATACATATCTACTTTAGGCTCTAGAGCCTTTAAATATGCGACCCCAAGACTATAGAATAAGCTCCCACGAGACATCCGAAAGACTGAAGATATTAAGGCTTTCAGGAGGAAACTGAGGACTTTCTTGTTCTCAAACTGTTTCGATAGTGTGGATTTGACAATAAATGAGCAATATG
Source organism: Palaemon carinicauda (assembly GCF_036898095.1). Taxonomy (NCBI): domain Eukaryota; kingdom Metazoa; phylum Arthropoda; class Malacostraca; order Decapoda; family Palaemonidae; genus Palaemon; species Palaemon carinicauda. The sequence goes on from NC_090761.1 coordinate 19,813,557, forward strand.
CGGTGTGAAATGTAACATGTTTCCGAACGAACATGATAAACAGTGTGTGGATGTCCTGTAGAGAGTAGGGTTCCCCTGCTGTATAAGGCCAGAAAAGCTGCCCTTAAAGTAAAGTAAATTAATGTAAATAAATAAATGATTAAACCGACTAGAAAATATAACCTCCTTGGCAGAGGTAACAATGGCATTGGTTTAGCCTGTGATCCGCTTGGATATGTTCATGAAATCTTTATTCCTATCAATGCTCTTCAACTTTATTTTGAAAACTATTCATATGTATGACTCCCTTTCTCCAAATTTCCCTCTCCTCTGTAATACAAATTCGTCTGAAACAGACTCCAACCAACTCTTCTAATTTCGAACTCTCTCTCTCTCTCTCTCTCTCTCTCTCTCTCTCTCTCTCTCTCTCTCTCTCTCTCTCTCTCTAAGCCATTACCTTAATTAAAATGACGTAACGTGAAACGGTAAGCAGTTACTGTAGGGTTTATACGAGCGTGCACATGCATAGTTTTATAACGCGACCTCGGAATGGAACCTTTCTCTCTCTCTCTCTCTCTCTCTCTCTCTCTCTCTCTCTCTCTCTCTCTCTCTCTCTCTTGTATTAGGTGTCACCCCTGAGCGCAATTATGAAAAGATATCTGGGCTAACAAACAAACGAGCAGGGCGCCTCTTTCCTGCTGTACAACAGGCCCTTTAATGCTTTTGTTACTCAGTGGATCCTTTGTGTCGTCTGCCTCCGGCCGGAGTGACCCCCTTACTACTTACATATGTGAATATCTGCTTCGGGCTGCTACGCTGCACTTCCAAATTCCAATACGCCCTGATACACAGCCGAGAAAAAAAAAAAAAAAAAAAAAAAAAAGTATGTTGATAATCTACTTAAAATCAAAGTCGTTCTTCAAAAATAAGTAAGAGATTTGTAGAGAGTCTGCCACTAATGATAAAAAAAAATAAAATAAAATTAGTTTATAAAATCATTCACAGTAGTGGGCCAAATAGAAACAGCGATGAAAAAAAAAAGATGTATGTTGATAATCTACTTAGAATCTCTTCACACAAGAACGAATAATTTTGTAAGATTTTTCCATTCGTTTTTCTTCTAAACTTTCATCAGATGGCCCATGGTCATTTCGCATAAGAGGCAGATGATTAAAGATAGCTTTTCGAAGAAACATATACTTCTGGTCAAATTAATAATTTGCACGGTAAAAAAAAAATCCTTCTGTTTGAAAGAATAGGAGAGAGAGAGAGAGAGAGAGAGAGAGAGAGAGAGAGAGAGAGAGAGAGAGAGAGAGAGAGAGAGAGAGAGAGAGGAGTTGATGACTACAGTATATCTTTGTTTAACAATCAAACATGATGAAATAACTGATTCGTCTGCCGCTGAAGAATTTATCTTGATAGCATTACACACACACACACACACACACACACACACACACACACACACATACACACACACACACATACACACACACACACAAAAAAACACTACAGAGACAAAGTACAACCCAGTTACCTTAAAAGTCCCAAACAAATGGACCCAGTATTCCATATATTCTTTACTCTTCCTGATCACCAGAACTTGATTGATTAACATAAATAACCCATGAGCCATTGAGGATTATTTATTAAACTTTGTTCTCGTTTATAAAGATAGGGCCATAGAGAAAAGGAATTAAATACTCGAGGAAGATAAGATTTTCATTTAGAATACTTGGGGGTAAATAACTGGCTTCAAAAAAAAAAAAAAAAAAAAAAAGACATCACGTTATAATAATTGCACGAACTTCCGTCTTCATTATCCATTTCTTCCAGAACCATTTCAAAAGAAATTTACCTTGTACCATTAGAAAAATACAAAATTTACTTGCACGATAAACAAACTTGAATATTAACTATCTTCATACCTGAATCAATTGGGTGATCATTGACACGATCACAATTTGCTGGACCATGTTTACATCATAATAAATCATGTAATTAAATATTATATAAAATATTTTGAACAATTTTTATATCTGCTGATTGGACATAATCAAGAAAATTCTGAATTATTTTTTAAGAAAATTTACAAAGAACGGGAAAAAGCCAACAATTTGCAACCAGATGGATACAATAGTCCCTTAGGTGACGATGAATGTGGATAATTTTTGACATTTTTATATCAAAATAAGTCAGATATTAATAAACCTTATCTAATTTTTTACTACAGCGAAACCCAACTTTCTAATTGAAAAGACATATATTAACATATGAATAATTCAAAGACCAGAATTCCTCTGTTGATAATGCAAGTCGTCTATCCTTGACTATTCCCTCAGCTTTACCCCCTTATGAGTTTTCAGCGACTTCCCAAGTTCTTTTCGTCTTACAAAATGGACCTATTTTACATCCTAAAAATCATAAATTTCCAAGAATGAGAGAAACGTAAAACATATAAATGACCTGAGGAGAATATCGCACACAACATTTCTTTATGTCAGATGCATTCAAAACACATAAAAAAAAACTATTCCATAAAAGTGAAATAATAAATTCCGAGCATGAAAGAAACATAGACCTTATATACGACTTGGAGAGGAAATGACATCACCAATTCTTCATGTCAGTTGCATTCAAAAAAAAAAAAAAAAAAAAAAAAAAAAAAAAAAAAAAAAAAAAAAAAAAAAAAACGGTAAAGAATAAAAAGAGCTTGTGGCGAAGAATGGATTGGAAGTGGTGTGTAATCTTAGCTCCTAACAAATGGAATAAACTCACAACAAAAGGAATGCCTTCAGCAAAGAAACCTTCAATGGAGTATTGATCCAAGAAAAATGGTTGGGCCAGGGTTGTTTTACCCGAAAAAGATATGCGATTTACTTTTATCCAACTTGATAAATATTTTCTCCTTATTTTGATGGAAGATAAGTCAAAAGAAATCAATCTCTTTGCAAGTTACCCATTTTTGGGCATTGAATCTTCTTTGGAGGTACATGGACGATACACTCACAATTCCTTTCTTTACATCGTTTTAGTATTGCTGTTTTTAGGTTTAAAATCCGCTCATGAACGGCAGGGGCAAGGGACAGTAACATTGCCCTATCAAGCAGGACAATGCCCTAACGACTGACCATATACACATATGATCAGCGCCCAAGCCCCTCTCCACCCAAGATAGGACCAAGGAGTGCCGGGCAATGGCTGCTGGTAACTCAGCAGTTAGACCTATAAGCATCCTCCAAACCCTCCTTCCTTAGCTCACAAGGATGATGAGGTTGCAGCAACCAAAGGAACTAAGGATTTGAGCGGGACTCGACCCCAGTCAGGCGTTCACCAGTCAAGGACGTTAACACATCGGCAACATGTTGACTATGACCATATAGCCTCTGTTCTTAAAACCCGTCCTCTGCATATAGGCGATTTACTTTTATCCAACTTGATAAATATTTTTCCTTTATTCTCATGGAAGATAAGTCAACAGAAATCAATCTCTTTTCAAGGTACAAATTTTTCGTGTCTTGAATCTTTTAAAATTTTTTAGATATATGTGGGGATACACTCACAACTCCTTTCTTTATATTGTTTTACTATAGCTGTTACTGCATTTATGTGTGCTAGCTATGACCATTTAACCTCTGTTCTTAAACACGGTCTGCAAAACATTTTCCCAATATAGGTTTAATTTCGTTAATTATGCATGTATTGAAGAACACGTTTAAACAGCATACTTGTTTATTCTGTATTAAATCATTCACGTTAGCAGCATATTATGTTTCGAGGTAACCATACGCTGTGGGTTTTAATTTCTTTAGTTATACATACATTAAAGCACGAGTTTAAACTGCATGTTGGTTTATTTAGCATTTATTCATTCACTTTAGCAGCATATCAGGTTACAATTTGCTTGTGTTCTAAATTATTTGTTTTCATTCCCTATCTTTATCACTTTTGCTTTGCTCTCTAGTTGGAAAAGCAGAATGTTATACGCTAAAGGGCTCCAACAAGAGGAATAGCCCCGTGAGGAAAGGAAATAGAAGTAATTATCAATTAAAATAAAATAATTTAAGAACAGTAACAACATTGAACTGAATAGTTCATACATAAACTATAAAAAAAAAAATTAACAAAATAAGAGGAAGATAAATAAGATAGAATAGTGAGACCGAGTGTACCCTCAAGCAAGAGAACTCTCCACATGAGATGAAGTTTCTCACGCTAACTCGAGATCTGATAGCTATATTCCACAACTGCAAGTTCATTATGAAATGGTTCACTTCCCCCGAGAAGTACCCATTAGTGTAGAACGCCAAAAATACCACATTGAAAGGAACATGTGTGCTTCCGCTCGCCCGCATTCAGACCGTGGCACTCATTAGGCAAAACAAGATAACCTTATTCTCACCTGATTAATGAGTCTGATGACCCTCGTGGTGTGGTTCAAACATCTACGATATCTGAGGAGACAATATCATGATAGTAACAGACACTCTGAGATAATTATCACGAGAGATGTTAATAACTTAGATGATAAGGAAACAATCTTATACGTCAGTGAAAAGGTAAACGCAAAAAGAGAAAGTGGTTCATAACCTCAAAGAAGATATACTTGTTAGACATTGCAAAATTTCAATATGAATTAAAGAAAACGATATAACATCAAGAGAAAGCGGATAAATTTACGATGAAAACTGTATAAACAGTAAGAAAAAAAATCTACACATAGGTAGACTAAAGTGATGAAATAAGAATAATAGCAAAACTAAACGTTTATACAATTATATCTATTTTATTTGTGTAATACATATTGCATAACCTATGGGCAATGAACACTTTCAACTATCGCAAAACTCGAACACGTAAATGTAGAGCAACATGACGTACAAGACACATTATAAGCACAATGGAATTGCAATATTATTTTGAAATTGCCAAATTTTTGACATGATTGATGCACTACGTTTTATTATAATAACCTGCCAAGTATAAATACAACCTATACATAGACAAGGCTTCGGCTGTCATATTATTATGTAGATACGGTAATATATTCGCCTATTTCTAAAATGAAATACCAAAGTCAAGATACAACCCAAAGCTCCTCGGATATTGTCAAATGTTTGACATAAAAGTTGAACAATTATCTGAAATGATTATTTATAAAGTTCCATATAAATATTGTAGTTTGATAATTAATAATAAAGTGACTAAAATTATCATTACTATTAAAATTACTAACATTGTTATTGTTTTTTAAAATTCTCATTATACCATCTGCAAACAGCAGCTATTCCACAATATATTCACACTTCGTCATCTCATCCTTCTATTTCTCACCTACATTAACTCTCTTTAATACTATATATAGTAAAAATAATTATAATCATAATAATGATAGCCCAGGGCATAAGGACAAGCAGTAGAGAGCGAATGCACGAAGAAAGAATGTTCACCCCGAACGATGCGAAATAAATAAAAATTCCAGAATAGTCATTAATAGATAAAAATATAATATATATTCACAAAACCCACTATCCTATTATTGATCTTATGTCTGTCCATTTTTCCCATTTAATTTCCAATTTCCAGAAATCAAACTTAAATCATTCAAAATCAAACTATCGAGGAGCATCTCAAACGAAAATAGAATTAAACAATATTACTACACGAAGAAGTAATACCAGCAGTTGGGGAAACAGAAACCTTTGAAGTTGGTGTTGGATTACACCAGGGATCAGCATTAAACCCATTTTTATTTGTTCTGGTCATCGATGTGTTAAGAGATCCGATATGAAGAGCTGTTGGAATTGCTACATGGAGATTATTTGGTGATTACAGCAGAAAATGAGGAAGACTTACAGAGAAGATTTAAGTTTAATTTTCATGTGGAAGTTTCTGGAAATTGGAAATTAAGTGGGAAAAATGGACAGGCATAAGATCAATAATAGGACAGTGGGTTTTGTGAATATATAATATATTTTTATCTATTAATGACTATTCTTGAATTTTTATTTCTTTCGTATCGTTTGGGGTGAACATTCTTTCTTAGTGACTTTGGAGAGGGGTAGCTTGAGGGTAGAGGTGTATAAAACCGAGATATGCTGAGCAGTAAGGACATTGCGGACAGGATAGCCATACGTGAAAATAGGGACTCTGTTATAAACAAGTGAAACTATTTAGATATTTGGTATCTACTATAAGTCACTAAGTAGGATGTAAGGATGATGTTGAGAATAGGATAAAAGTAGCCTGGGTGAAGTGGAGGTAGGTAGCGGAACTGATATGTGATAAGAAAATGCCAATCAAACTAAAAGCAAAGGCCTATAGCACAGTAATAAATATATGGACTGGAAACGTTGGCTATAAGACGAAAAGAGGCGGCAAAGCTTAAGAAAACAGATGAGAATACTGAGGTAAATTATGGAAAAGATTGGTAAATGGTGAAATATGAAGAATGGCAGACGTAAAAACGATTACCGAGGTGATAAGAGTGACAGGACTGAGATGATGTGAGCACATGTTGAGAATGGATGGTAAGGAGGGAGTGAGGAGAGTTTGGGATGAACTTGTTGGAGGAGAGATCGAAAGGGAGGCAGATAATCACATGGCGAAATAAGGTGAAGGAAGATTTAGATAAAAGAGCTTTGGTGGAAGAAGATACCTTGGATAGAAGGCATAGGAGAGGGTGCATCAGGCAACCGACCCCTTATTGTAGGGATAATGGTGGGAAAGATGATTACCAGACAAAGAGGTAAAGAACAATATAATAAAATATATTAGTGTTACTATAGTTCCCTCAGATCAACTTCCCCATTCATTATTCTTCGTTTTAAACAGGTCTAGGCTAAATAAAGACAAGAGTTTGCCTGTAATATTGGCCTCAGGCTTATATATATATATATATATATATATATATATATATATATATATATATATATATATATAAATACATTATATATATATAGCATATATATATATATATATATATAATATATATATATATATATATATATATATAAAAGTGTTTAATACGCATATAGGCATTTGTGTTCACGCAGAGAAATAACAAAATAGAAAATAATAAGAAAGATAAAACAGCAAAATATATAAAGAGAGAATCAATACGAAAGAAAGTAACTAAACAAGGGAATAAAAACATCAACAAGATCAGTACCACGAGTTCTGCAGCCAACGACGGAGCGGCATTAACCTAATTGACCTAATTGAATTTGGCGGTTTATTACCAGAAATGATGTCCTGTTTAATGTTTTTGCAGCGTTGCCAAAGCATTTCCAAAGACTATTTAATCTCCCTTGCTTAAAACGACTAAGGAAATTGGATAGTTCAGACGTCAGGGATCGCGCTTGCTTCAAAGCAAGAAACTGATGTTACAGGAGAATGTTCGGGTTTTATGATGAGGCTCCCAAATCATTATTTTCTTTTAAAAATTAAGATAAGCTTTCTTACTTAAATAAAATCAATTACGATATCATAGACCTAACTCCTGCCTTTTAAATGTTCTTAACCCATTGATGTGTCTTTATTCACAGCTGAACTGTGTAATATATCAGCTGACTCGCAGGTTTCATATCAGTTATAGTAGGAACATTTTACTTTCCTCTTTTCAAGCTAGGTGGTGGCCATATAACCAATGTTCCCCAACCTTCGTCTCTATTATAAGTATTTGCATCATAGCAGAACAAAATGCTCACACAATAACCACTTTTACTTATCGGTTCTAATAGAAGATTATTGAAACAATGCTGATTTAAGAAATGTATATCAAAGAAAAATGCATATACCTTTAGATGTCATTCAATGATATTTACGTTTACTTAGCAATAAGTTAACTATATATACAATTTCACAGAGAAAATTAAATCGATTTCTTTTTTGTTATCCTCTGCTGACATATGAAATATATTAAGCCTTAAGAAAGAATGGACCACAGCCATACCTCCATCATTATAACCCGTTAGTATCGACAAAGGTATTATAAGAAAATAAAAAGAAAAATTTCTGTGTACCAAGGATGATAATAGATAACACCAAAGTAAGAGCCGTAAAAATAAAAAAAAAATTAATATTCAGTTTGGGATAATGAATACTTATAGGATCACAAGGGTATGCTAATAGCAAATTAACTAGATATACGCAGGACTATATTATAAGAAAATAAAACAAAGATAATTGGATGATCAAATCACCAAGAGCCACTTTAATCGGGCATGAGGTAAGCTGGTAAGCGAACAATAATCAATAATAATGAGTTATGTTCGACATCCTCACTCTACACCATATGGCACAGATAACTTCATGGTATACGAGTGAAATGGTGGTAAAAATAACGTTCAAGGACAGGCTGTAAGCCGTCTAAAAAAATCTTGTATAATCCAGCTGACAAAGACTGATAAGAATGTAAGAGTTCTCTTGCCTGGGGGTACACTCGGGCACACTTTTCTATCTTATTTCTCTTCCCCTTGTTTTTTTTAAGTTGTTATAGTTTATTTATGTAGATCTATCTTAATGTCACTGTTCTTAAAATATTTATCTTGATTGCTTAATAATGTTCTTTTAGCTTATTTATATCCTTATCTCCTTTCCCTACTGGGCTCTTGAATTTACAGCATACTGCTTTTCCAACTAGGGTTGTAGCTTAGCTTGTAATAATAATAATAATAATAATAATAATAATAATAATAATAATAATAATAATAATAATAATAATAATAATAATAATAATAAAACCTGCAAAATTCTCACACAAAAGAAAAAATCCACGGACATCACAGTATACCGGAAATTGTCGTGTTATTCTTAAAAGTAAGAATTCTGTTTACTTGCAACGACAGCTGATCTTTGAAGAACCCCACAGGATTTTTATTTCTAGTTTAAGTGAAATTAAAAAAGTTTGTGATATGGATTGAAATTCTGTGAAACAGTACAAAATAAAATTCTAGATTAAAGTTCACACGCTAAATTGGTAGGGAAGTAAATATAAACGGAATAGTATCGAGATGAATGAAAATTAACTTGAAAAACAAATGAGGCTTGCTTTTAAAAAGAGATTCGGGACTATTTTACATAGATTGGTCCTGCCAATGTGGGAGATGTAAGAAACTTCATTAACGTAATTTCAGTTACTAAAAAACAAAATCTGAATCCGATTTTCTATGACACGAGTTGATCATTTAAGATTGACAGAAACTATCACCAGGATTAAAAGTTCAAATGTTTAGATGAAGAAAAAAATCAAGACTTTCAAGACATTAGTTGTAAATTCCAGTAATCATGTAGACAGATTTCAATAAAAGCTGCAAATTTTAAAAACTCTCAGATATTCAGAGATAGAAGCTCAATAAAAAAAAATGTGGTGAACAGACTGATATTTAACCATAATCAAAACAGACAATAATAATCATATATATATATATATATATATATATATATATATATATATATATATATATATATATATATATACACACACACAAAGATGTTGAGTAAACCTTAATACAGTAGGGGACCACGTAATTCTATGTCTATATAACACACACAAAAACGCGCGCATATCACACACACAGTTTGTTATAGTTTATATAGGAGTTATTTATTTTAATCTTGTTGTTCTTCTTAAAATATTTCAATTTTCTTTGTTTCCTTTCCTCACTGAGCTATTTTCCCTGTTGGAGCCCCTGGGCTTATAGCACCCTGCTTTTCCAACTAGGGATGTAGCTTAGCAAGTAATAATAATAATAAATAAATATATATATATATATATATATATATATATATATATATATATATATATATATATATAATATATATATATATATATATATATATATAATATATATATATACAGTATATATATAATATATATACAGTATATATATAAATATAAATATACAGTATATATATATATATATATATATATATATATATATATATATATATATATATATATATATATATATATATATTGTGCACACACAAGGGGTTTAATAGTACTCATCAGACTCAAGTGCTCCCTATCTTTACTAATTATACGAACAGGTATTCATCAAAAGTGCTACTTCTCTTCCTGAGACAGTGTGCCATTAAAAGAACTTTCACAGGGATTTATTTGTTAAGCAACAGACAAAAGAGTTCTCAAGTTACAAGTACTCAAGTTTCTTGCTGGAAGTAAATACAAACAGTGACATCAGCGTGGCTATTTACAACTTCTGATTACGTGCCAATTTCTGGCTAAAACGAGAGAGAGAGAGAGAGAGAGAGAGAGAGAGAGAGAGAGAGAGAGAGAGAGAGAGAGAGATCTAAATGTGAGGGTAAAAAAGATTTGAGGATGAAAATGATTTATCAAAATTCATTTGAGGTTCTTTTCCTTTCGTATGTTTGTCTACATATCGACTTCATGCTGACTTATAGGTAGGCACTTACGTTCAAGAACCAAAACATGTTAAATTCATGGGTAAACATATCAATCATTGAGACAATTATTCGACTGCAGATAGTTGTATAAACATATTGATAGTCGCATCTGTATGGATCATTTGTAAAGTTCATCATACGAGCGAAAAGGGGGAGACATCAGCTTCCCTAGTTTATGATCTCATCTCGCGTGTACTAAATCGCCACTCTCACTTGGCCCTATGATCCCCCCATCCCCCTCCTACCGGTGCCATACGCATCGTCCCCCTGACACAAGTTCCCCAGGATGCAACACGACTAAAACAAACAAGGATGCGGCGTCAGGGGACCTGGTATGATGGGATAGGGGGTCATAGACTTGGATAGGCAGTGGCAAGTCAGGATGGGAGAGAGAAAGAGCGTGTGTGTGTGTTTGTGAAGAATAGTGGGAGACAAAATAGCGAGGTAGATGTACTAGCTCTTACCCTCCTCGGCCACTTAAAGCGGATCAACCCTCTTTGGACTCCATCTTGCTCGTTACTTTGTACCTGTGACATCAAATGAAGGTGTGAGAAGAGGGAGGGAGAGAGAGAGGGTTGCTCGCGTGTTCAAGGGAAAAAAAGGGGCCGTGGAGGACACACAGGATCTTGTCAAATACAGTGAAGAGACGAAAGAGAATGACAAATCTGGAATTGTTTTCCAGGAAATCCTATTATTCGACTATGTGGATTCCCCTTCGTCTACCTCGACTGTCCATACCATAAACCCTCCGTCCCTCTAGTTGCAAATTGAAGTAAATATTCATCAAAAGCCAATGAAAGTCAAGCAACTACTACAGCAAGAATGGAGATGAAGGAAAGACGGAAATAAAAGAGTGAATATGCGGGTTACCTTTTTTAACTTTTACATTTCTTTAGCTATGGTAAGTAGCTCTTCTAGAAGGACACTCCAAAATCAACACATTGTTCTCTAGTCTTGGGTAGTGCCATAGCCTCTGTACCATGGTCTTCCACTGTCTTGAGCTAAAGTTCTCTTGCTTGAGGGTACACTAGGGCACACTATTCTCTTATTCTTATTCCTCTTGTATTGCTAATGTTTTTATAGTCCATATAGGAAATATTTATCTTACTTAATGTTACTGTTCTTAAAATATTTTATTATTCCTTGTTTCCTTTCCTCACTGGGCTATTTTCCCTGTTGGAGCCCCTGGGCTTATAGCATCCTGCTTTTCCAACTGGGGTTGTTGCTTAACAAGTAGTAGTAGTAATAATAATAATAATAATAATAATAATAATAATAATAATAATAATAATAATGATAATAATAATAGTAGCAGTAGTAGAGTCCAGTTTGAGAAGGAGCTTAGAATTTCGAATACGAAATACACCTTAAAATAAGACCTAGCATTTCTACAAATCTCTCATATGGCTTGTTTGTGATCTTTCGAATATGAGAGCCTCTCTCATATAGTATCTAAGTTTAAATTCTGGGAATAAACTGGCTTGTGCTTGAGAAATCTCTATCGCATTACCAGCACAGGTTAACAGCATCATGTTTAAGATGCATCACCTACTCAAGAACCGAATAAATATTCCTAATACTATTAATTCAGCTGTTATATATTCAATATCCTTGTGTTAATCTATGCACCTGCTGACACCTAAAGGTAATACCTAAGCACCAATGGTAGACTATGGGACACGTAAATGGCTCGCAATCAGTTGGACGGGAGCTTGGGCACCTCTCAAGCTAGATATTGTATCAGTAACCACACCATTATTGTGAGCTAGAGAGCAATGCTTGGGGGAGCCTGTAGGTCCATCTGTTAGGGCATCAGCAGCCATTACCTGTCCCTCCCTGGTCCAGCTTGATGGAGAGGGAGCCTGGTCGCTGATTATATGTATTTATGATCGGTATTGTCCAATCCTTTGCGTCTGCTATTCATGAGTTACCTTTAAAACCATCTTAATCATTACTACTTGTTTTATACATTCTCAAGTTACACAGAGTTCAAGAAGTAGAAGCTCAAGGCCTTAAAATCACTTGTAGTAGGTTGGCCAGGTGCATAGAAGAAGAAAAAGAAGACCAGCCATCCGTTGAGAAACCACCGCTAGAAAGTTATGTGGTTCTTTGACCGGCCAGACAGTACTACATTGGATTCTTCTCTCTGGTTATGGTTTATTTTCCCTTTCTCTACTCACACACACCGAATAGTCTGGCATATTCTTTACATATTCTCCTCTATCCTCATACACCTGACAACATTGAGATTACCAAACAATTCCTCTTCATCCAAAGGGCTACTTCACTGTAATTGTTCAGTGGCTACATTCCTCTTCGTAAGGTAAAACAGACTCTTTAGTCTCGGTAAGCAGCTCTTCTAGGAGAATGGCACTCCAAAATCAAACCATTGTTCTCTAGTCTTGGGTAGTGCCATAGTCTCTGTACCATGGTCTTCCACTGTCTTGGGTTAGAGTTCTCTTGCTTGAGGGTACACTCGGACACACTATCCTATCTTATTTCTCTTCCTCTTGTTTCGTTAAGTTTTTATAGTTTATATAGATCCTTATTTCAATGTTGTTGCTGTTCTTAAAATATTTTTATTTTTCCTTGTTTCCTTTCCTCACTGGGCTATTTTCCGTGTTGGAACCCTTAGGCTTACAGCATCCTGCTTTTCCAACTAGGGTTGTAGCTTATCTAGTAGTAGTAGTAATAATAATAATAATAATAATAATAATAATAATAACAATAATAATAATAATAATAATAATAATAATAAACAATATTCCGAACCAGTAAATAAAAAAAATACATAATTTGCGAAACTACATAAAAATACATTTCTAGCAATAGGACTTCTACGTCGGTACAATAGTTATGTTATGATGTGCAATTGTTCATTACTTCCCATATAGTTTCTTTATTTACTTATTTCCTTTCCTTACTGGGCTATTTTATTCCTGTTGGAGCCCTTGGGCTTATACCATCCTGCTTTTCTAACTAGTGTTGTTGTTTCGCTAATTAAAAAAAAAAAAAAAAAAAAAAAAAATAATAATAGCAATAATAATAATAATAATAATAATAATAATAATAATATATTTCTCATAAAGTGGATAAGGACACCGAGCTGAATAAGATTGACTTAATTAACTAATCTTTGGATCCCAGGTAAAGTCACTTAAAGAAAAACAATCAAATATCCAGCTGTTTTGTGTCTCTTGTTGAATGTTTAACCGAAGTTTATGAAACTATACAGGTCTTAAAATGCATTCGGTATATTTCAAGATTTTGGTGCTAAAGTTTTCCCTGGCCAAAGCACCATATTATGTTCTTTTTATTCCAAATTAAAAACAAGAAAATAGAAATTTAATTATGTAAATAAAAGATAAACTACGAAAGGTAGCACTCAAAATGTAGATAATAAATGGTGAAATAATTAAAGTTAAGCTACAAGTGCTGTTAGTGCTGCTTATCCAAATAGCTAACAATGTGAAGAACTATGACTTTCTATCCAATATAGCCTAAAGCAAATTAAACATCACTCATTTTAGGTACAAGAATTTTTGCTTTCGTCTTAAACCCCCCCCCCCCCCCCAAATATAACCATGCCAGTTCAAATGTTTTTACATGCCGCTCATGAATAGCAGAGATAAGGGACAGTAACAATACCTTAGAGACTGACCATATATACATATGAACAGCGCCCAAGCCATATCTACACCCAAGCTAGGACCAAGGACGGCCAGGCAATGACTACTGATAACTCAACAGGTCGACTTAGGCTACCCTGAACACCCCCATCCTTAGCTCCCAAGGATGGTGAGGTGGCAGCGACCAAAGGAACCAACGATTTTAAGCCATACATGAACCCCAGTCTAGCGATCACCAGGCAGAGAAACTACTTGACAAAAGGGTTGCTATTCTCATATACAGGCCTAATCTGTCTGGTGGCTTCTCGGGTATCACCACGATACAATGATCCTCAAATCCCATCACTAAAGTCTATTGCAAGTGTGTAAAATTTTATTTCTTGAAAGAGATTTCTCACGATAGATAGACTGGTAAGAAGTTCCAAAAATGTAAGAAAAACACAGACCCTTTCTTCCAAAGGAAAACAGATGGGATTGCAATGCAAATAACATCCTTAGAACCCACATTTTTCTAAAAGAGAGTAGTGAGGAGGGGTGACACTAACAAGTTACTTCCCCCAAAACCAAAGCTAACCAAATAATTTTCTTTATAAACGACAACGATGCGAGTTACAGTTAATACTGAGAGAGAAAATTTCTTACATAAAAAAATATAGTGACAATTACTTTTCATTTCATAGCAAACCAATAAAATGGTGACTCCCTGTGAGTGATGTTTTCACTTACTTAATTAAGAAACGTACCATATCATGTCTTCCACCGTCTTTGGTTAGAGTTCTCTTGCTTAAGGGTACACTCGGACACACTATTCTATCCAATTTTGTTACTTTTGTTTTGTTAAAAATTTTATAGTTAATATCGGAGATATTTAGTTTAATGTTGTTACTGTTCTTAAAATACTTCATTTTTCCTTGTTTCCATTCCTCACTGGGCTATTTTCTCTGTTGGAGTCCTTGGGCTTATGGCATCCTGGTTTTCCAACTAGGGTTGTAGCTTAGCAAGTAATAATAATAATAACAATAATAATAATAATAATAATAATAATAATAATAATAACAACAACATAATCATCTTATCGGCCTCTCTCAGTATCAATTGTTACTTAGGTCAGTAGTTAAATAACATAGTAAAAATTCACATCATCATAAGTTAAGTAACTCACATTCAAGATTGCACGACCTGCCTGAATGAAAAACTGACCCGACAACGATAAACAAACTCAACCAAACGGGCTATGAAGAGTCCACGACGTTAGCACACCTACCGGAGAGAGCAGGCATTTAAAGCTGCAGTGTAGCTGTGACTCGCCATTAAACCGTATTGCAATGTCACCGACACGTCGATCAAACTATCAGTTGCATAAATAATACAACTATTGTAAAGACATGGGAGGTTCTATTGCGGGAAATGTATTTAGGGATAGGGAAAGCATTTATGAGTTTGTTAGGTAACGTGGAGGCATTTTGTAACGTGTTGGTTACACTTGCAACAATGGATATCGTATACTGTATTTTCATACACGTCGTTTTATAATAATGTCTTAAACATAACAAAAGCAAGGAAACGACTTAGTAGCATACTGTATTATCATGTATTGCGTCATCGTGTATTCTACACCGCCAAGGACAGACCCAAAGATAGAGGAAAATGTATCATATTGTATTTTAAAGAACTTCTTGAAAAAAAAAAACTCTGAGAAAGAAAAATATTATGAAACCATGGTTCACAAAGAACTATTTTCCCAAAAATACTCTTCAAACAGACGGCTTTTAGCGAACGACATCGCATTGCGAATTCGTAACCTGAAATAAAAAAGAAGGGGCTATGGCACTACCCAGGACTAGAGACCAATGGTTTGATTTTTTTAGTGTCCTTCTCCTAGAAGAGCTGCTTACCATTACTAAAGAGTCTCTACTACCCTTGCTAAGAGGAAAGTAGCCAATGAATAACTACATTGCAGTAGTTAGCGAGATCGGTGTTCCTGTATGGACATGAGGTGTAGTATGACAATGAAATAATAATATCCAACAGATTTTGTAGATTTGAGAACAAAGCCCTCTGAAGAATATCTCGAGTTAAATGGCAGTTCGGATTAGAAATAAACCTATAAGAGAGATAACTCAAGTGCCAAATGTGGATGAGATCATGGTGAGGGGTAGATGGAGATGGTTTGGACATGCTCTTCGCACTACCCAAGAGATTAGTTCCCGAAACTTTCAACTGGGCTCCACAAAGCATTGGAAGAGTTGGAAGACCCATGCCTACATGGCTGAGGACTATGAAACGTGACGTGGGAGATGATTAATGAA
Source organism: Palaemon carinicauda (assembly GCF_036898095.1). Classification (NCBI taxonomy): domain Eukaryota; kingdom Metazoa; phylum Arthropoda; class Malacostraca; order Decapoda; family Palaemonidae; genus Palaemon; species Palaemon carinicauda. Next base: position 19,829,902 of record NC_090761.1, read on the forward strand.
GAGAATTAAAAGCTCAAGATAGAGACGACTGGCGAAATCTAACAGAGGCCCTTTACGTCAATAGGCGTAGGCGGTGATGATGAGGATGATGAGTTAGCCCCCTGAGGTAAGAAGAGATTGGGAAAAAGAAACAAGCCAGAGGGTCATTACATATCAATACATACCAGAGGACATTTGTAACCGTCAACTCACAATCATTAGGTTCTTTGATCATATTTTCATTAGCGATAATGTTTGATCTTTAATTAAAAAAAAAAAAAAGTTGCGTACAAGGGTTTTACATTTCGCATGCAAAATCCCCGCTTTCCGTAATAGGATAGTCGGGGTTGTTCGACCGACTATGCGCGTTGTCACCCTTGCACTATAGGACTGGTTGTGTGCCAGAACAGGGCTGATCGGCTTACAGGCAGCGTTGCATTTAATTACATACAGAGGCCTCTCTTCAAAAAGTGGGGCTTGATCAGCTTTTGACGCCTGATTTGATGCTGGGTTAGAGGGGGAGGAGGAGGAGGAGGAGATTGGGGGTGCCATGAGGGGAACTCGTTCTTTGTTTGTGAACCTCACTCAACTCGGGTGAACAACTTTCATGCATGTGTATACTTCGTTCCTGAATATCCTTCATAGATTATTCTAGTTAAATGATTCATGAATATCCCTCAGGAGTGGATGTTGGTAATTTGATCAGGAAAATATTTTACGGTAAATCTTTCGTGGATGAATATCCATGTTTAAGGATTTAAAGCCCGCTCATGAATGGCAGGGGCAAGGGACAGTAACATTGCCCTATCGAGCAGGAAAATGCCCTACGAGATTGCCCGTATACGCATATGATCAGCGCCAAGGCCCCCTCTCCACCCAAGAAATTACCAAGGAATGCCAGGCAATGGATGCTGATGACTCAGCAGATATACGTTTAGGTTCCCCCAATACCACCATCCTTGGCTCATAAGGATGGCGAGGTTGTAGTGACTAAAGGAACTAACGAGTTTGAGCGGGACTCGAACCCCAGTCTGGCGTTCAGCGTGAATAGGCCTACATTCTATTTGTGGACATTTTTCGCAAGATATCTCCGTTCACCAACGTCTATAATTCGTGGAGATCGTTTAAAAGAAATAGATATATTTAATAATGTTTTCTCTTTTGTATAAGCAGCCATCCGTGAACAATATCTTGATGTGTCTTTTGTGATGTTATCATATCGATAAGACACGGAGGGGAAAAGACACAGCCTATAAACAGGAGGGGAAAAATGAGAAATAAAAAGAAAGATCAGAAATAATATTATTTTCACGCTTTTCAGTCTATACTGAAAAAGTTTTAAGAACTGACAATGTTTTTTAAAAAAATTTCAGCTTATACTGAAACTATTTTCAGAAGTGACTGTTTTTTTTTTTACGCTTTTCAGCCTATACTGAAAATATTCTCAGAAGTGACAATGTTTTTGAACGATTTACAGCCGATACACAAAATATTTTCAGAACTGACAATTTTTTTTACGCTTTTCAGCCTATTCAGAAAATATTCTCAGAAGTGACAATGGTATTTTTTTACGCTTTTCACCCGATACTGAAAATATTTTCAGAACTAACAATATTTTTTCTTTTACGCTTTTCAGCCTATACTGAAAATATTTCTTAAGACTGGGCATGATTTTAACGTACAGTCACAGAGTCCCATATGCTGTGTCATCCATAATCTCTAATTACACATGTAATATTTTCAAATATTTCCATTTGGACTTCGCTGACCCCACTCAATCCCCAGGAAAGAGAGATTTAAATTAACGTTTCCATAAACTAGTTACAAAGTCCTTTAATTTGATGAATGAAATGACTCTATTCCTAAATAGGGACATTTCATACAAAAATTGTCCCAATCTGTGCGCACATGATGGTATAAAATAAAAATATTTTAATATTCTACTGATATTAAAATTTGTATAATATTGGGCCGAAAAAAGTAAAACATTGAAATTTCAAGGTCTTAAAGCTGACCTTATCACCTCCGCCAACGAAGATGGAAGGAGGTTATGTTTTCGCCCTTGTTTGTGTGTTTGTTTGTGCATGTGTATGTGTTTGTGAATAGTTTCCTGGACACGATTTTAATCGTAGAATAATGAAACTTGCAGGGATTAATTATTATGTAAAAAGCTGGAAATGATTAAATATTGGAAGGTCAAGGTCACATTCAAGCAAAATGTCCAATTCAGGTAATTAGCCATGAGTTTGGACATCGTTGTCACAGACAATTCAAACTTGGTTCATACTTGAGTGTATCAAAATCCATGCCAACATATTAAGGTCAAAGGTCAAAGTCAAGGTCAAGCAAATGGTTAAGAAATAAGCTGCCGCGGCGAAGGTCTGAGCTCTACTGGGCCCCTGTCTAGTTTCCATACGCACCAAGAACGTTGCCCTGCAGAATAAGAGAGGGGGGGGGTAAGATGTTTTATTGAGAAGTCAATGCAGGAAACAGGGTCAATGAACAGGTGGATTTCAGAATAAATAATGAAAATGTAAAAATGCTGTCTGAAATCAAAAGCAATCCCAAGTCGATGCAGTAAGGTTTTTTTGAAGACTTGTTGAATCTAGGAAATGGAAGAGACGAACTTGAGTGTTACAAACGGGAAAAAGAGCTAGCGTAGGTTGGAAAATGCTTGTGGATACGAATGGTGAGGATATAAGGAAAGCAAGAGGCGGAAAAGGGAGAAGACTTAAGGAACTGCGAGAATAGTATGGGCTTATCATAACTTAGTATAAAATGGAAGTCTTATGGTGGGATTTTCATCGTGGAAGACAAATACGCTTTAGCAGGGTGAGAGCAGTGATGGTTTGAATGACGAAGAGAAAATCCATCGAACGTTTAGTAACAAAGATGTATGTAAAAGGGTTGTGGTGGCCAATGTGGTAACGTTCCTGACTGGTAAACGCCAAACTGGAGTTCAAGTCACGCTCAAACGATCTCAATATATATAAATATATATATATATATATATATATGTGTGTGTGTGTGTGTGTGTGTATTAATCTATCTATCTATATATATATATATATATATATATATATATATATATATATAATATATATAAATATATATATATATATATATATATATATATATATATATATATATATATATATATATAGCACGACATACAATGAGAATTTCAGAATAAACGGACATTAAGAATAACAGAATGGGTCCCTAGATATTGCAAAAGAAGCAGGGTAAGGAAGAGAAGACGATGGATTGACGAAGTAAGAGAGTTTGCCAGTGTGAACAGGCACAGAAAGACCAACCAAAGAGGAAGGCCATGTCTGCGGCCTTTGTTCAGGAATGGACTAGTTTCGCATATATATATATATATATATATATATATATATATATATATATATAAATACATATATATATGTATATATATATTTATATTTATATATATAAATATATATATATGTATATATATATATATATATATATATATATATATATATATATATATATATATATAATAGAATAATCCAACAATTCAAAATAAATAACCATTACAGAGTATTTCTAAGCTTCATTTTGGCAATTACACCCACCGCTGACCTTTAAAAGGAGAGAATCCATTAATGGCTGATATTTTCACAAGTTAGTATCACAAGATTTCAGCTTCCTCCATGCTTTGAAGTGATTCGAAACTTTCCCATAAAAAAAATTTCGGAAGCAAAACTTCTTGAATCTTCTCGCAATTAGTTAACTTTATCAAGGCCTCCTTGGTCTGGATGTTGATGGGAACTCTTCTGATAAAGTCGAGTGAGATGTCTTGAGCTCTTTCGGTAAAGTCAAGAGAGTACGTCTTGAGCTCTTCCGGCAAAGTCGAAGGAGTTGTATTGATCTATTTCGGTAAGGTCGAGTGAGTTGTCTTGAACTCTTTCGGTAAAGTCGACTGAGTTGTCTTGTGCTCTTCCGGTAAAATCGAGTGAGTTGTCTCGTACTCTTTTGATAATGTCGAGGGAGTTGACTTGAGCTCATTCGGTAATGTCGAGTGAGTTGTCTTGAGCTCTTTTGATAATATAGAGTGAGTTGACTTGAGCTCTTCCGGTAAAGTCGAGTGAGTTGTCTTGAGCATTTTCGGTAAAGGCAAGAGTTGTCTTGAGCTCTTTTGATAATATCGAGGGACTTGTCTTGACCTCTTTCGGTAAAGTCAAGAGTTGTCTTAAGCTCTTTTGATAATATCGAGGGACTTGTCTTGATCTCTTTCGGTAAAGTCAAGAGTTGTCTTAAGCTCTTTTGATAATATCGAGGGACTTGTCTTGATCTCTTTCGGTAATGTCGGGCGAGTTGTCTTGAGCTCTTTCGATAAAGTCGAGTGAGTTGTCTTTAGTTGAGAGATATGGGATGATTCCTTTTTTCAATCATTCGTGAATTCTTGGCTTCTCTGAACCATCAATTTTCTGAGGTTCTAAAATACACATATATTTTCTGAGCAAATTATTAAGATTTGCGTTAAAGCTATAAAGCACAGATCCTTAATTTTTACAGTATTGTTGCAATATTAACTTTCTCGTAATATACAGTCCGAAAACCTTCCGTGAGAATTTTGGTAAATTTGCCCCAATATGCATTCGTCATTACTGACAAATACAATAATGATAACATAATGTTATGTTTATTGAAAACGTAATTGAACGCCAGACTGGAGTCCGAGTCCCTCTCAAACTCGATAGTTCCTTTGGTCGCTGCAATCTCACCATCTTTGTGGGCTAAGGATGGGGGGGGGGCGGGGGGGGGGGGGGGCGATAGGTCTATCTGCTAGGTGATCAGCAGCCATTGTCTGTGCGTTCTTGGTCCTAGCTTACGTGGAGAGGGAGCTTGGGCACTGATTACATGTATATTTGTTCAGTCTCTAGGGCAATGTCACTGTCCCTTGCCTCTGCCCTTCATGAGCGGCCTTTAAAAGCTTTCTTGATGTACGAACAATATTTGAAATTGTACTAAAAGTACCACGACATCCTTTGTGTCTAATATTCCTGTCTCTTATAACCATAGAAAAGAAATAGGAATATATTATACCCTCATTAATAAAGAATTGCTTTCCCGATCAAACTTTGTTACTAAAATTTCTTGAAAATTATTAGGTTTAGCCTCATAAGTGAGTAATATTTTTAAAATTACCTGAAGAACCACATTTGTTTATATATTCGCGTAATCATCGTATAATAGAAATGTCAATAAATCTCTATCATATTTTTTTTTTTTTATAAATACAATAATTACACCTTCACAATCATAAAACACAGAAAATTGTACAACACCATGACGATGTTTTTTTCTTTCTTTTTTTATTAAAGGTCACTCATGAACGGGGGAGGCAAGGGACAGTGACATTGTCCTAGCAAGCAGGACAATGCCCTAAAGACTGACCATATATACATATAGTCAGCAACCAAGCCCCCTTTCCACCCAAGCTAGGACCAGGAAGGGCCAGGTAATGGCTGCTGATGACTCGGCAGGTAGACCTATAGGCTCCCCCAAAACCGGCTCCTTCCTTAGCTCACGAGGATGGTGAGGTTGCAATGACCAAAGTAACCAACAAGTTTGATTGGGTCTCGAACCCCACCCGGCCAATTACCTATCAGGGAAGTTATCACACACGACCGTAGACAATTACTTACGAAAAAATTTAAATATATGACAACAACAGACAACTCACACTGTTTAGTAATGAAATTGCGTCATGATCATGAAACGCACAATTACTGTATATAAAAAAGATCTTTTTGAATAACTATTAAAAACCTCATAACGTACACTGTTAATAAAACCATGATCTTGATCAGAAATTATCCGTAAAAATATAGTTATCAGCCGTATTTCAGTTAAATACAGTCAACTGTAATTTTTACCCTACTTTGTTAATATCTTTTTCAGGTTGTTGATCGTAATAACATTCCTTAACGTCAATATATCCGTTTTTAAAACGGCAAAAATCATGGCAACGTTTATTCCAGAATTTTTACGGCAAATTTTTAAAGGTTTAAAGGTCGCTCATGAATGGCAGAGGCAAGGGACAGTGGCATTGCCAGAGCAAGCAGGGCAATGCCCTATAGAGACTGATCATATAGTATATGATCAGCGCCCAAGCCTCCTCTCCACCCAAGCTAGGACCAGGGAGGGCCAGGCAGTAGCTGCTGATGACTCAGCAGATAGACCTATAGGCTCCCCCAAACCCCCCAACCTTAGCTCACAAGGATGGTAAGGTTGCAGACACTAATGGCACTAACGAGTTTGAGCGGGACTCGAACCCCCGACTGGCGATCACCAGGCAGAGACGTTACCAATCAGGCCACAGCAACCCATATTCATTTGTAAATGTAATACTTTCTCCTTTTCCAAGGGAAAATCTTCAGATTACTATTATGCTTCGGTCTTAAAAGTGGAGCAATTAAAGGCTAATTAGGGGCGAATAACACATGGGTCTGATTACAAGATAATGTTGGTAAACAAAAACCCTAATAAAAAAATCATGAAATTAATTACTAAAACTCATAAACACTAGGATAAAGAAAGTGTGGCATATAACAAATCCAATGGAATTACTATTTAGGATTAATTATTCTGTGAAGATTCTGGAATGAGGAATAAAATTATGATTTAGATTAGTAACTTTGATAATGAGGGGTTTGATAGGGTGACCTTGATGATATAATTAGTAATTTAGAAACATGATATCCAAAATTATTTAATAACTAAGAACAAATTTCAAATTTGGGATAATAAACGGAGACTTCATGATAATGAAATTTGAAACAATGACATTAAAATGGTGATTTTGGTATGAGAGTCTTATAATTCAAATCTAAATGAAGAGCAATCACTCTGAGAACGTTACAAAATATCTATAAGAACATTCCCATTGATATAACCTTGAAGAGAATGTCATTATGGTTCTAGCAGAGGTATATCATTCCAAAAACTTTGACCAAGGGATTCTTGAGAAAGTGGAATATTCCGATACCAGCGACTCTTACGATTAGGATCACGGTTAAAGTAGGAAGGGCAATAATCATGGCGTCACATGAAAGGACTTAATTAGCATAATAAGCTAGATAAATATTTTCAATTCCATTACACCTAAGCACGATGAACTATGTGTCAATGTAAAAGTGAAGTTCTTCCAGCTATTCACGGAAATCTATAACTAGCTAAACATGAGGGACCAATGTAAAAGCAATTTAAATACACACGAACAGACGACCTTCCTAGCCACGATGGTATATCTATGCGTCAATGTGAACTGAAATTCTTTAAGCTGGTCGTGAGAAATAGTATGACAAGCTAAACATGGCTGACATATAGACGTACCACTAAAGAATAAACTACGTTCGAACCTATTTTGACTTTCAGGGACCTGTGATGAACTCATCATCATCATCATCATCATCATCATCTCCTCCCACGCCTATTGACGCAAAGGGCCTCTATTAGATTTCGCCAGTCGTCTCTATCTTGACCTTTCAAATCAATACTTTTCCATTCATCATCTACTTCACGTTTCCTGGTCCTCAGTCATGTAGTCCTGGGTCTTCCAGCTCTTCTAGTGCCTTGTGGAGCCGAGTTAAATGTTTGGTGAACTAATCTCTCTT
>NC_090761.1:19842529-19852529 GCF_036898095.1 Palaemon carinicauda
AGCTCTCAAAGCAAATTTTAAACGGACTACTTAAAATACCACCGAAGAAGAGATAAGATAAGCCAAGTTAATCTTCAATAAATGACCTGCAAACGAAGCTAGAAACCATAGGGCCTTGTGAATGAGCGTTAACAACGAGGTCAATGACCTGGCTCATGGTCGCGTTGCGAAATTCACTTGAAAAGGACAGCCCGACAAGCCAGCCAAGAGGATGCCGTAACCCTGAATCCATTTGACGTGCAAGTCCAAGATTAGCTTCGTGAGCCATATCAATGCACATAAATAGAGGAAGTATTAACACTACATTTAACATTTATAGAGGAATTTTGAATGCCATCATCGTTAACGTTGAACTGTTACATGAATGTATGTTTGTGTTGCATTAGATTTACTCATGCCTTTATTATGGACTTATATCTAATATTCTTATGCGTATATCCCATGTGCATATAATCGTTATATTAGTGTACCACATTTGTTTCATACACGCTCATGCAATGTACTGTAATTGCTTTTATCTTTCGCTCTCAGCCACACTGATAACAGAACCTGTTTAAGCTTGCCTTTGCATGTTTATTTATTTTTTATTTTTGTGACATTCTTGCTCGCAAATGCTTGCATATAAGCTCCTTATCTGTTAAATAAACTTTATTTACATTAATTTGAGGCATTTACTATCCTGCATCCCATTATGCGCTCATCTCTTTCGCGCTCTTTCAATGGTTTATGTAAATGATACTTTTATAAAAATGATTCCATCTATATACAGTTATGCCATATGAAGTTACGTATTCAAAAGTCCTTAACCTGGTCTATATATCCCTTGGTACCTGCATCTTAAGGAGTAGCCTGGCGTACTAGCCAAGCATTACCAGCATCTATACGTTAATACACACACACACACACACACACATAAATATATATGTGTGTGTGTGTGTGTGTATATGTGGTTCGTGTGTGTGTGTGTGTGTGTGTGTGTGTGTGTGTGTGTGTGTGTGTGTGTGTGTGTATGAAACTGAAGAGGCTTTCCTCGTTCTTCGTCTCTACTGATGTTTACGTTCAATTCAATATATCAATTTCATGATATATAATTTATTTGTTTGTTTATCGTTTATCTTTTAAGCTAGTTCCATTCAGCAACTAATAACATTAATAGTTTAGATAATATAGATATCAACTTCGACCCCTTGTCTTTACCAACTAATTCTCATAGAAAGTTTCATTCTTTTAAGTACCATATTCTTAATACTTTTAATCCTTCTTGGTAAGAATTCCAAGCAAAATGAAACGCTACTTGTACCGGAAAACGTCAATTGCGGAATTCTCCTTGCAAGCAAGCGCTATGAATGCTGATGAGCATGTGTTAGAAAGGCGGTGTAATGCTACCGTGAAACACTAATGTTTCGTCAGTTTTTGTTTTATTAAATCATTGTCTCGTTCGGTTATACTGGATATTTCCATAAGTAAATGACCACATAAAACGTAATGTGAAACCAAAATTATTTGTGTACGTCTTTATATTCAAGTATATTAAAATCTAGAAGAACGATAGAAAGTATTTGAAGTCTTACAAATGAAAAACATTTGTAAAATTACATAATCACCGCCGTAGTTTTTAAAAGGACGCACATTTTAGTTACCGCCGGCTACGAAGTTGGGAGGAGGTTATGTTTTCGCCCTTGTTTGTCAGTTTGTCAGATTGTTTGTTTATGAACAACTTTCTAGCCACAATTTTACTCATAGAGTCGTGAAACTTTCAGGGATTAATTGTTATGTTGAGAAGTGGAAGTGAACCAATTTTGAAAGTCTTAGGTCCTTTGACCTAAGGTCAAGGTCGAGCCAAAGATCCATCGAATTAACCGTAGCCTTAAACCCAAGTTCGCACATGATTGTCACACAGACTTCATATACGCCAAAGGTATAATTTGATTCTGTGAAAGGCACGCTGGTTTCGAGAAATAATATGCCGTGGCGGAGGTCTGCACTCTCAGAGTGCTTTTTTAGCTCTACTATGATTCCGTTCTCTTAGGTTTTTTTTTTCCTTCTTGCTGATAAAGGCCATTCTATAAAGTGAAAGACAGTTTAAAATATCAAATGGAATGTTTTTGGCTCATGCACGATATGAATGACATACACTTTCTAGATCCGAAATCTTTCATTCCTTAAGTACCATTTTTAGTGTGCTTTCAGATAGAGTTTACCTAACAACTATTTACAATGCAATTGACTTGGTTAGAATGTATAAAAGAGTAATAATAACTTTAATAATATCTTTAATATTAATCTTTATAATCTTAAAAAAAACCTTGTAGTATGTTTAAATGACAGCAAAAGAAATCATAACTGTTCCAAAGTTCTTCACGTAAAAGAGAGATAAATAAAATCATATGTAGCAGTTTCTCTTTCATTATTTACACCCGCCGACCGTCTTAACGACTCACCTTAACCCAAGTAATGAACCATGTTATCAAGCGTTTAATTCTCTTAGTCCAATCGGCGGAGGGATAATTGCTTTGTAGGATGCTGGAAGAGTTCCAGAATGAACCGGAGGGGAAAAACCAACACTGACCGACAGATAGAGAGACACATGCACGTACGCACAAACACATATACAAACATAAGTCACTGGAACCTCCGTTTCTTGGACCCAGGTTCGATTCGCTGACCGACAAGAAGCTATTATCGTCAAGTTAATTCCCCCATGGGTCTCTGATCCCGAGGCAGAGAGAATTCGATATTAGGAGGTATTTATGACTTATATAGATATATATATATATATATATATATATATATATACATATATATAATATATATATATATATATATGTGTATGTATGTATGTATACAGTATATGTGTGTATATATATATATATATATATATATATATATATATATATATATATATATATATGGGTTCCTAGAGATTGTAAAAGAAGCAGGGGAAAGGAGAAGACGATGGAGCGACAAACTTAGAAAGTTTGCGGGTGTGGACTAGCCCAGAAATACCATAAACAGACGCAAGTGGAAGGATATGGCTGAGGCCTTTGTGGACTAGTAACGGCTGATGAGATATATATATATATATATATATATATATATATATATATATATATATATATATATATATATATATATATATATATATATAGTTTGAAGAAAAAGTCAGCATGGACGAAGTGATGCTGGAATTATTTTATTACAACATCCGTGAAAATGTGTTAATTGCCTTTTTTCTTACTTAAATCCTCATATTTCAATGACAACTGGAGATTAAATGACAGTTAAGATGTACCCATCTACCTCTTCCTATACTTTTATTCTTTCATGAAATTATTCCTCATTATTAATAAATATCTGGAATTGGTAATCTCCTACTAAATGGGTTTGGATTCTGCTTATGGGAGCTATCATCATTATCATTATCATCATCATCATCATTATTATTATTATTATTATTATTATTATTATTATTATTATTATTATTATTATTAGCTAAGCTATAACCCTAATCGGAAAAGCAGGATGCTGTAAGCCCAAGGGTTCCAACATGGAAAAATACCTATTATGAGATAAAATGTGTACAATAGAAAAAAATCAAAACGAGAAGGAATTACGACCAACCTAACTTTTGTATATTTATGAAGAAAATATTTAAGGTATTCCATTTTTCAAATGAGCACTCGAGGACCACCAATTCGGGAAAAGTTGGAGCACTCACTCTGGAGACTTCAGGATTCTTACTGTGGCTTACTGCCGCTCAAACCATACACCTCAGATTGGGTACAAGAGCCAGTAACTTATCTTTATTTTTGCTTAAAAGGATGCGGTAGGTAATCCTAGGTCCTAAGCTCCAGTGGCTCTCTACTCCTATAACATGTGGCCCTTGAAAGCAAAATGCAGAAGACAGGGGGCAAGGGTGCAAAAAAGTGTTACTGGTCTGTTCAAATTATTGGTCTAGTGATGAGCCTCCTAAAAAAAAACTTTTGCTAGCCGTGAATTTCCTTCAATATTTAATTAATGTATATAAAAACAAACGTCAGTGCCACCGGGCACAATTTTCAGTCTTTCATTTCTACCTTCATGCTGATGGTACGAGTGTCATTAGTACTAACCACTCGTCTCTTGCTATACAGTCACAATCAGTATCTTTTTGCGTCTTTTATCTAACCACCAACTATATTCACAATATTCCCATCTTCCTATTATCTGTACCATCATTAACTTTGGCTTTCTTAATCACGAGGCACTGTTATGTAAAGAAAACTGAACTGAATAAAACGAATCATGAATTGCCCAAGATGCAAGTTAAAAATATCTTCAGATATCAGAGAGAATTATGTTTATCGTGTATAGCTAATGGTTTCCGAGGCTCAATCTAACTTAAGCGATATAATGTACGGAAAAAAAAAAAAGTTTTTCAGTTAGAAACTTAAAGATGGTTAATAATACTTAGATAGCGACATGATGAAATTAAGTAAGCATCAACTAAAAAGTTATGTAAACTAATAAAATAACGAAGCAGATAAGCAAGATCAAGTAAGAAAAACAAAGCAACAGAGAGAGAGAGAGAGAGAGAGAGAGAGAGAGAGAGAGAGAGAGAGCACAGAAGTCTCAAATACCAGTGATTTGCTTCACCCCCCTCCCCTTTATCCATCCCCTCTAATTAGCGCCTTAACCAAATATGGATCAGAATAGCAAGTGGTTTCCATGGTAACTTTAAGTGGAGCGATCAAGCACACCAGTGCACTTTAGTGGCCCTTTTCATGCGTAGGAAAAAACTGCCCTCCCGCTTCTAAACGCGCTCTCTCTCTCTCCTCTCTCTCTCTCTCTCTCTCTCTCTCTCTCTCTCTCTCTCTCTCTCTCCTGACAGCATCACTATTATCATCACGAGGAAATGGTGGATGAAGAGCGTCAAGTAACGCCGTTAGGGCGTTAGATAACGCCAGGTTTACGCTATACGCCTCGCCGGTTTCCTACCGGAATTTATCTGCCGTTACATTGGCAGCCTTATTTTTAACAAATTTCTAAATAAATATATCTCATTGACCTCATCATTAATGGCTTTTTCTCTATCAGGTTTGTTTCGGCTCTCAGCAAGTCTCAGGAGAGAGGTTGTTAGCTTCAAGACTTCTTTTTTTTTCTTTTTTTTTAAAGAAGCCACAAATAGCCTCATAATATAGACTATCGTATAACCTTCAATGATCATTATTTCTACCAGGCCAAGGAATTCAGCAGAATAACAGTTGCCTATTCAACAATAGAGGCTAAAAGAACTCACGTTGAGCCTTTTGCACGAGTGGGTTTTACTGTCAAGGATTGATCTTGGGACTTCAGATAAAGAGACGAGGCTAATAGGATAACCAGTGTAACCTAAGGCTATTATTATTGCCAGTATTGTTATTTTGTCTGATAATACCCATTCTTTTACAGACAATGATGCACACTATATTATTATTATTATTATTATTATTATTATTATTATTATTATTTTTATTACTAGGTAAGCTACAACCCTGGTTGGAAAAGCAAGATGCTATAAGCATGGCTCAAACAGGGAAAAATAACCCAATGAGGAAAGTAATTAAGGAAATAAATAACCGATATGAGAAATAATGAACAGTTAAAATAAAATATTCTAAAAACAGTAACATCCTCAAAACATATATTTCATACATAAACTATAAAAAAGACTTATGTCAGCCTGTTCAACATAAATTATGTTAGCCTGTTCAACATAAAAACATTTGCTGTAAGTTTGAACTTTTGAAGTTCTACTTTTGTGTGTTCAACATAACATTTACCGGTAATCATTTCATAACTTCGAAACAGATATATTTATAAACAAATCGGTTTCAATTGTAATCAATTATCTATATTTTTGCCTGGTTTCGTAATCGCACAAAGAAATGTTTTGAAATGCAGAATGCGATTAGAGTTTTCATTTCAGAGCATTTGGTGAAGCAATGGCCGAGACAAATCATAAACCGCTTATCGTTTCACGTTTTACGAAAAAAAAAAAAAAAAAAAAAAAAAAAAAAAAAAAAAAAAAAAAAAAAAAAAAAAAAAAAATTGCACACGGCATTCATATCATTATTGTCGATTGTAAGCATACTAATTATTGACTAGTTACAAATGATACGCAGTGATATAACTAAATAAATATATATATATATATATATATATATATATATATATATATATATATATAATTATATATATATATATATATATATATATATATATATATATATATATATATATATATACACACACACACACACACACACACATATATATATATATATATATATATATATATATATATATATATGACATGTTTAAAGGTTTTAAAGGCCGCTCATGATTGGCAGAGGCAAGGGCCAGTGACATTGCCCTATCATGCAGGACAATGGCCTCAAGACTGACCATAAGATCAGCGCCCAAGAACCCTCTCCACCCAAGCTAGGATAAAGGAGGTCCAGGCAATGACTGCTGATGACTCCATATAGACCAATAGGCTCCTCCAAATCCTTCATCTTTAGCTCACAAGGATGATGAGGTTGTAGCGACAAAAGAAACTAACGAATTTGAGCGGGACTCGAGCCCCAGTCTGGCGATCACCAGACAAGGACGTTACCACATCGGCCACCTGCAGTGGACTAGAGACCACTGCATTTGTTGTCGTGTAAGTGTGTGTGTGTGTTTATAGTGTTTATATATATATATATATATATATATATATATATATATATATATATATATATATATATATATACACACACACACATATATATATATATATATATATATATATATATATATATATATATATATACACATATATATACAGTATATATATATATATATATATATATATATATATATATATATATATATATATATAAATATATATAAATAATAACATAAATATATATATAAATTTATGTATATAAATATATATATATATATATATATATATATATATATATATATATATATATATATATATGTGTGTGTGTGTGTGTGTGTGTGTGTGTGTGTGTGAATAGAAAATATTTTCTTCCTTCTTTAGTCAGACACAAGAGCATAATTAGACCACCAATACCGCACCTTTTACACATATGGCAAACATCTAATTGACCTTAATTCAGCTTTAAAATCTTTCCCTCACCAAAGACATATGCTTATTCGCACACCTTTATGATACCAACCATTGCAACGTCCGTTTCCAGTGTTCGAACAATCAATCGGAATATCAAAGCGCCTCCCGACCAAGTCCCGACTACTCTAAACATGCCGATATAAAAACAGATTTACAAAGTCCACTTGCTGGCGATTGCATCCCGGAATGAATTCATATTCATGTCAAACTTTCCCCCCATAACTTTCCATTTTATTGCCTAATCGCTCTGCCCGCCTACATGAGCATTTTCAGAGAGAGGTGATGGAGTGACCAAAGGAACTAACGAGTTTGAGCAGGACTCGAACCTTAGGCAGCTACGTTCCAGCAGGACACCACAACCCTTTTAATAAAAATAAAAATTTTAATAACACTCAGGCACGCTATTCTATCTCGTTTCTGTTCTCTCTTGTTTTTATGAAGTGTTTATAGTTTATGTAAGATTGATCTAATTTAATGTTGTTAATGATCCTAACACAGTTTATTTTGATTGTCTCTTGCAGTTTATATCTATCCTTGTTTCCTTTCCTCACAGGGCTATATTTCCCTTTTGGAGCCCTTGGGCTTATAGCATCATGCTTTTCCAACTAGGGTTGTAGCTTAGCTGGCAATAATAATAATAATAATGATAATAATAATAATAATAATAATAATAATAATAATAATAATAATAAAATGATAAAATAACAACAATAACAATAATAATCATAAAATTAAAATAATAGTAATAATAAGAATAATAATAATTATAATAATAATGATTTCAATTTAACAGTTCCAGCTCCTTTTTCTTTTCCATGCATATTCAATCCTCAACACATCGTTTCCCCACGGCAGATTTACCTCAGCAAACCCTTCATACATTTTCATGACTTTTGCAAGGATCCCGCTGGCCCCCTTCTTGCGAGGTATATTCCGCGGCTAAGATATTCCTTCGTTGGCTCAATATTTGGGATTTTCTCATCCTTTCACTTCTGCAGGATCAGCCATTTTTTGTTATTCTACTGTCCACCGATCCTAAAAGCCCTTGGAATGGTATGTTTTCTAGATCATTTCTCTCTCTCTCTCTCTCTCTCTCTCTCTCTCTCTCTCTCTCTCTCTCTCTCTCTCTCTCTCTCTCTCTCTCTCTCTCTCTCTCTTTCTCTCTCTCTCTCTCTCTCTCTTTTAATGAAAACTGTAAACACACACACATATATATATATACATATATATATACATATATATATATATATATATATATATATATATATATATATATATATATATATGTGTGTGTGTGTGTGTGTGTGTGTGTGTGTGTGTGTGTGTGTGTATATGAAAGTATGTCTGAGGCCTTTGTCCTGTGGTGAACAAAAAACAACTGTATTTGTTGTTGTATTCATGTACATACATACAACAGATAGAATTTTTCCTCGTTAAGGGGAAAATTGTACAAAACAAATTCTGAGACAATGAACTTAAATCTTTTAAAGTTAATTCAGGAAAACCAAAGTAATTTAAATTTACTTTAGGTAAATCTTGCATGTCCGAAGTACATCATTTTGAGAACCAATGTTTCCAAGCATATTTTTATGGACTTCAATATCCTGAACACATTCATCCTTAAGCTCTCTCTCTCTCTCTCTCTCCTCTCTCTCTCTCTCTCTCTCTCTCTCTCTCTCTCTCTCTCTCTCTCTCTCTCTCTCTCTCTCTCTCTTTGTAAAATCTGACAAGCATCGACTACAAAGGGTTTTTTCCCCCTTTAGGTGTCGAATGGACGGTAGAAGGATGAAAGAATATATCAAGAGAAAGAACCGGCCATTATACGTTAGAACATCACCATCCCACTGAACCGATATAACAGATTCAGCTACATACACACATAAGCCTTAAGGTTACATAAATATCTGCCCCACTTCTACAAGGAAATCTTTACCAATACAAAGAAAATATAAGACATACCATTATTACATTAAAAAATTTCAGTCGATGAAATTTTACATTTAAGCTCTGACATGTAATCATTAAAAGATTCCCAGTCTGAAAATAGTTTTTCTATATGAAAAAATATTAGTCGACACATCATCAAAATAACAGCCACTGAACTACGGAATTAATCTCGTGCAAAACTATAGTCCAATCTTTTTAGTAAGGCAGATTTGCACCGACTCGCAGCGGTGCCCCTTTAGCTCGGAAAAGTTTCCTGCTATCTGATTGATTAGAATTATCTTGTCCAACCAATCAGTGAGCGGGAAACTTTTCCGAGCTAAAAGGGCACCCCTGCGAGTCGGTGCAAATCTGCCTCGCTAAAAAGAATTGACTATATATATTACGTTCACCACTATCAAAATATTCATCCCAACCCTTTATTCAACAGATAACGAGCTTACAAGTACACAGTTGAGAGCACCAATGCCAAAAATAAATCAAACAATGTGAAACATGCGATGGCAATCTTAAACAGGTTGTTCAACTATCAGAGCGGGAAAGAGCGAGATGAAAAAAAGCAAGAGCATTACAGTGTATGAGCGTGTATGAAACACGTGTGGTACAACCCCTCTAATAATATCTTTGCAGTATTACTCCACGTTCTTGCAAAAGAAATCCAGCACATGACAGAAATAACACGGCCAAATTACCAAGGGTCAGTACAGTACCTGCACTTAAGAAATAACAATTTCTACTTTATGAAACACTAGCTCAAGAATGACTAACCTATTAGCCTTTCCTCTAACGTTAAGCTTGTTTTCATCTTTTTATCAGTAACATGGAATTCGACATCTTTTGCTAAATATTCCTTCTTTTGGGCTTCCGGGAGAACTCCACAATAGTTAATAAGTA
>NC_090761.1:19860029-19875029 GCF_036898095.1 Palaemon carinicauda
TTCCACTAATATATATATATATATATATATATATATATATATATATATATATATATATATATATATTTAAATACATATATATATATATATATATATATATATATATATATATATATATATATATATATATATATACTGTATATATACAGTATATGTATATATATGTGTGCGAGTTTATGTATACGTGTTTATTGCAAAGTGCATTAATGATTCTTCGTCCTTAGTTTATAAAGAGCATACACACACATTAAAAAAAAAAAAGAAAAAAAATAAACATACAATATAAACACGTTAATACACGTGTATTTTCATCAAAAGAGAAGAAAGAACAGAAGAGATTAAATAAAAGCATTTGAAATCAACGCTGACCAACACGAAGCCCCAGATGTCATCTCCAATGACGCAATCAGTTTTCATCAAACGCTAATCAGAACAACATCGACGAGGCAGTTATGGTTCTCAACAACAGAGAGAGAGAGAGAGAGAGAGAGAGACGAGAGAGAGAGAGAGAGAGAGAGGAGAGAGAGAGAGAGAGAGAGAGAGAGAGAGAGATTGTTTCGTAGCTTTGATGAACAATTGCAACCGAAAGGAATCCCTTGGAATCCGCTTCATTGCAATAGCTGCAAAGGAAGATCTTTTGCTAGATCGCTCTTCCCCAACTTGCCCTCTTCCATATAGGGATTCCCTGTAGGGGAAACAACTTGATCCAAGGTCTTATGTATTTATTTACTTGTTCTATCCTTTTATTTGTAGATACCGACGGCACAAGCAACGAGGTGCCCATATAAAGCCAAAATCAATATAGAAAATGACTGCCTGGCTGATTTAGAATAAACTATTAGTTTAATTGGAACGAAAACGAAAGTGGAAGGTGTTGATTAAAAAATCATAGACGAAAAGAAGAGAAGACGTATATATTAGAAAAATGTTTTACACTACACTTACAGGGGGATAGATTATTACTTAAGGGGAAACTGTGGTGGTCGATGGGGTAATGTCCCTGACTGATGAACACCAGACTGGGGTTCGAGTCCCGTCCAAACTCGTTAGTTTCTTTGGTCGCTACAATCTCCCCATCCTTGTAAGCTAAGGGTGGGAGTTTGGGGAGCCTATAGGTATATCTGTTGAGTCATCAGTAGCCATTGCCTGGCAATCCTTGGTCCTAGCTTGGGTGGAGATGGGGCTTGGGCGCTGATGATATGTATATATGGTCAGTCTCTAGGGCATTGTCCTGCTTTTTAGTGTCACTGTCCCTTATTTCTTCCATTCATGAGCGGCATTTTAAACCTTTAAATGAGTAAAAATTTCATATAGCAAAAGGTATGATTTGTATGAAACGTCGTCAAACGACAAATCTTGACATAGGTCTCCTAATAAGGTTGTACGGGGTCGACTCAAGAATCGTGTACTTTATCAGATTTATTTTCAACTGATTCTCATGGGCTAATTGCCTTAATATAAAGCACAATATATTACAAGGCATAGCAATTAATCAAATGAAAACAATCCTAAATCTAATATTATTCAAGTTGGCTCTGCATAACCTAATTTCTTATTTTTAGAAGAAAAATTTAATAACATATTTTATAGTATAACAACCAATCAAATGAAAATAATGCTAAATCTATCTTTATTCAAGTTGGCTCTGTATAATTTAAATTCTTACTTTTAGAAAAAAGAAAACTTTAAACAATATACTTAATAGTATAGCAACCAATCGAATCAAAATAATCCTGAATCTATCTTGATTTAAGTTGGCTTTGGATAAACTAATTTCTCATTTAAAAAAATAAAAAATTCTAAACAATATATCTCATAGTATAGCAAATGATCACATGAAAATTATCCTAAATCTATTATTATTCAAGTTGGGTCTGAATAACATTATTTATTATTTCCAAAACCTAACACAAATGCATAACCAAAGAAAGTATATAGGGAAGGTGCCCTAAACAGTTAGTGGCTGGGGTTTTTCCCTATCGAATGAGAAAATATTTATTCTCTCGGCTTGAAAAGAAGGGAATGGACGAGCAAAAAAAAATGTATGGAGAGATGTCCTGCTAAGAGTAGAGTCACCGCCTGAAGTTATTTGTGTAGTTTTTTTCAAAAAAAAAAAAAAAAAAAAAAAAAAAAAAAAAAAAAAAAAAAAAAAAAAAAAAAAAAAAAAGAAAGATTGTTTATTCTTCGTAGGTTCCTTTGGTAGGAACAATTAATTTAACATTATTCCTCACAATTATTTTCTGGACGATTTATTCATAATCTGCCATTCAATAAATGATAGACCAATTAATTAAAAGGCGTCAAAATCAGATTTAGATTATATTTATATAAATAACAGTGCCAGTATGTGCAATGTATTTCTATTTGATCTGAATATTTGTAAAAATGACTTTACAAGTTATGGAGCTTTAAGCAATACCTAATATGTAAGTTTGCATATATATATATATATATATATATATATATATATATATATATATATATATATATATATATATACACATACATATATGTATATATATATACATATATATATATATATATATATATATATATATATATATATATATATATATATATATATATCATTTTTATCCAGCAATTAAATCCAATTGAAATATACATACATAATCATTGCAGCTAAAGAATAATAAAATACTTTTCCAAGTCGTAAATCAAAATACATATTTCGTTTGTGAAATTACCACAGGTAATATCAGTCACTATAAGACGAATCAGATTTTACAGGATTTAAACGGTTTTTTTTTCCAAACTCGATTATGTAAAAAATCCCCCCCCCCCCCCCGGGACTCTTCAATATATACAACTGGTCAAAATCCAAGTACAAAATAATTCAAGTACTGTAACTTCCAAATTCACCTGTAATGCTAAGAATACGTCAGGATGAAAAAGTATATATCTGAGAAATAAAAGTGTATATCTGAAAAGTTTCAAAAAACATAAAAGTGTGTATCTCAATGTTTAAAAAACCAAAAAGTGTACATTTTTTAATTTTTCTATGTTTTAAATATTGTTTCACTGTTTGCTATGCAACAGCTGACTTATATCTGATATTACACACACACACACACACACACACATATATATATATATATATATATATATATATATATATACATATATATATGTGTGTGTGTGTGTGCGTGTATATATATACACATACATATATATATATATATATATATATATATATATATATATATATATATATATATATATATATATCATCGGCCGTTAATAGTCCACTGCAGAACGAAGGTCTCAAACATGTCCTTCCATTCGCGTATGTATATGATCTTTCTATGCTTGTTTATACTCGTCAATTTTCTTAGTTCGTCAATCCATCATCTTCTATGCTTTCCACTGGTTCTTTTGCAATCGCTATGAACTCAATCTATTATTTGTTTGTCCATCTATCATCTGGCATTACCATTATATGTCCGGTTCATCTCCACACACACACACACACACACACACACACACACATATATATATATATATATATATATATATATATATATATATATATATATATATATATATATTTATATATACATATATATATATATATATATATATATATATATATATATATGTATATATATATACATATATATATGTATTTTTGGGCTCAAGCCATGTCGTCCTGATGGAAGTTCCTATAGGGTAGCTTCCTAGGGTATATTACAACTACGGCGATATTCCCAGAGAATTTACCTTCAGGTACCAGAATTCTAACTCCTGGAGCGAGTATCCCTCGTGAAAGGGATATCGCGACATATCAGAGGACGTATTCTAGTCACGTCACATGGCAATCTACGACCTGAACAGAGATTCGTCTCGTAGGAGGGAGATTGACGAGATACGAATTCGGGAAAGAAAAAGGGGAGCCGCTCCCAAGGCTTCCCTATCCCCCGATTCGTATGCGTGCCTGGCGCCAATCCTGGCGCCATCTGTATTCCTTTTTGCGTAGCTTAACAACTCGGTGTTTTTTCCTGTTTTTCTCGCAAATCTTGGATTTATTCAACTTTTCATGGCTTCTTCGTCTTCGTTGACCTCGGATAAGTTGAGTATAGTGTCTGTTATGTATAAATGTAGGCTCTTGGTAAAATTTTGAGTGATTAATAGGATTAATCTTTGATACAAGAGCCGTAGCCTACCAGAGGTGTCCTGGACACTGTCACTCGCTAGGTATAAATTAGTTAGTCAGAGTGACATTCCTGGTTGTTTTGCTTAATAAAATTTAGCTATTTAGCTTTACATAGGATTTCCTTTCGTGCTTAGTATTATTTGGCGAAGTATTCGCCATTCTGGCCTACGCTAGGCCATGTAGCCTAGTCGTTTGGTCCTAGTACTTAATGCATGATTATGGTTTTTCCGAGTGTAATTAAAATTTTATTGAAGCTTTAGGCTATATTTTATACATTTTAGACTGTGTGGAATATTTCCAAGATTGTATACGTGAGAGTTTCGGTGAATTAGGTAATCGATTCTCTTGGTGCCTAGGCTAATTGCTTATGGAGCCTTAGTATACTTTATTATTCTCCCCGGTTGCTTTCTTTTCTTCGGAGAAGGTATGCAATCCCTTTCCCTCTGTTTAAGCCTTGGGCTTATCCCTAAGTGGTTTTTTCCGAATTTATTTTCGATAAAACTATACTAGGGTGTTACTGTACCTTCCTGTTCCAGCAGAGTCTGGTTCAAAGAGGGACAGAACAACAGAGTTTTTAGTCTGAGTCCGTGTTGTTTGGCTTGGGGCAGAGTCTCAGTCGCTGACCTAACACTTACAAAGGGAGCTTAGCTCCCTTAGGTCACTATCGAAGGTTTCTGTAGTTATGATTCCTTCTTCTGTGATCGACCAGACTAAGTCCTGTTGCTGTTCTCGGGGAGGATAAATCTTCCCTTGGGAGTAGCAACGCCTTCCTTGCTTTGGTGCTCTGGAAGCTGGCAGGTATTATACTACTGCGCTGGCCCTTTCCCTTAGATCTCCCTTAGGCTAAGACAAAGTTCTTGGCTGCGGGTGATCTGTCACTAAAGCAAGGTTGGCAGGACCCTCTTGTCCCTTCCCCCTCTATCTCCGTAATGGCCTAGCCATTACTGTACTGTACCTTGCCGGCTGGCAGAGCTGGCCGGCAGGGGTATTACTGTACCATATGTCATTCTACTTCTGGACCTAGTATAGGTTGGGATTTGGATTGACTAAGCCCATTGCCGGCCGGCAGAGACGCTGGACGGCAAGGGTCTTATGTTTTCGAGTGCTGCCCGGACCTCTCTTGGTCCCTCATCCATGCCTGCCGGCAGAGCCGGACGGCATTGGTCAAGGAAGCCTGAATTAAGTTTCTCCCCTTCCTTATATGCACTCTTTCGGTTGCCGGGCTTGGGGGGTTGTGTACACTCTTATCCCGGCATCCATTCTATTTTCTTCTAGTGCTGTACCTGTCCCGGCTGCCGGCCTATGAGGCCGGCAGCCGGGCAGGTGTAGTCTTCTGGTTCTTTTGCTGCCGGCTGGCATCGGTCTTGTACCTTTGCCGGCCGGCTTATGTCAGTCCTTGTCTGCCGGTCACCAAGAGTGTGGCCGGCAGCTGGGTACTACCTTGTGTAGTTGCTGGCCGGCAATCATTGCCGGCCAACACTGGCTGTTGCTGGCCGGCAGCTGCTGCCGCCGGCACAGGCATTTGAACCAGAGGGCTGCCGCCCTATAGCTGTTAAGTAGTATACTTTAAAGCTAATTGTGGTGTGTGCCGGCCGGCAAAGGCAGGCCGGCACACATCCTTCTATACTGTACTATTATTCTTCTGTATAGCATATACAGTAAGAAGAAAACTATAGTAAAAGTTTAGGTACAGCACTGTATCTTCTAACACTATTGTGTTTTCTTGCACAGCCCTTTGCTGTTGCCCTCAGACAGGAAGCAGAGTTCTTCCCCGTCTATTATCCAGGATTTTAAAATCATTGCCTAGGTGTGAGCTCCACCTGTTTCCTCTGGAAACCTTGCATTGGTTACTCTAGTAGAGATAAACCATTTTGATTTTATTATCTGGAAGGCTGCAGCAATGGGTTGTGAGGGAAACACAAGTGTGTGTCTTTCATTTATGAATTGTTATGCTATACTATGCATATCCAGTGATACATAGTTCACTTGATACTCATGGAAATTTCTTCTCTTTACAGGAGGACCCTCCGAAGTGCGGAAATGTTTTCTGCAATGTCCGCAGCAAGAACCTCTGCGGACATGAGTGTTGTAGGAGACACGCAGCATGCGCTGTCTCCAAGGATGATCTCCAGTATTGGGACCCTCAGGTATGTACTGTATGCACTAACCTGATTACTGAGGCTTTTGATTCCCCTAGAACGGCGGAATCAAGGGATATAGCTAGGGAAAAGCTTCGTACTTGGGTAAGGGGCTTCAAGAAGAACACCTCTGGCCCTTATCTTCCAAGTGAGAAGATGAGGGCGTATCTTTCTCCCCAGGCATCAGCTGAGGCAGTGATTCCCCAGCCTCAAGAGGAGATCCTTCAAGATCAAGTCCAGGTGGACGAGGAAGTCGCAGATGTGATGCAAGACATCCAGTTGTGTGACAGGATGTCTGACCTGGACGAACGTTTGGAAGAAGACCTCCTGGCAGAAGGTCAGGATCAAGTTCAAACCCCGGATGTCGCAGAGGATGAGGTCGACGAGGTGTCAGCTACTCCGGTTCAGATGCCGGAGCCTATCCCCTCAACATCGGCTGGCCTCCCAGTAGAACTGGGACAGGCCCTCTCTTCGATTGTTGGAATGATCCAACAAATGCAGAAGGAGAATCAGGAGAAGGCGGCTGCAATGGAACTGCGTATGCAGTCCCTGGCAGAATCACATGGGCCCCGGAAAAGGCTCAATGTGAAAGACCTTCCCATATGCTCAGATGCTAACCCATGGAGGTATGCTGAGCACATGCCGATGACGACTGGAAAGATCGTCATCTCGGATAAGCTGGGTTCAGTTCCCCTAGAGGAGGTAGAATTCTGGCCCAGCAAGGCATCATATCCGGACTGCTATGTCCGGCTGAGAAAAGAACCAGCTTCAAGGGAGGAGACAGAGCCGAAGGAGGTCATTATTATGGACCACGCTAAGGCTCAAGCCCTACTTTCATCCTCGATGAAAGAGAGGGGCTTCTCGAATTCGAAGGTAGCTGCATTGAGCAAGAAGCTCCCTTCGTTTGTGTCCTCTCCTGATAGAGCCTTCCCCTTTTTACAGAAAGGGTTTGCGGCTGTCCTGAAGGCAGTCGAGGCCGGCAAGCCTTGCCCCTCCCTGGAGGAGTGTAAACCCTTGTCGCTGGCCCTACCTATGGACCACAAAGACTGGAAGGATGTCCATCTGACATTCTCAGTGGGAAAGTTGGAGGCTGATATTGCCGGACGGCAATTCGGCGAGGACCTCCCCAAGCTGTCCGAATCTCTTTTACGAAGAGAGTTCGAGACAAAAGAAAGACTGGCTGCCTCAATGTCTCATCAGACTACTCTCGAGACGATGGCAAGTGACCCCAAGGTCCATGAAATGTTCATGGTAGTGGCTAAGTCTCACTTAGCCACAGTGACGAAGGACCTTTATAGCTTCGTCAAGGCAAGGAGAGCTTGCAGGGAGTTCGTGTTCACCGGGGCTTCGGTGAGACACGAGCCAAGGAAGTTAATCTCCTCCAACATTTGGGGAAAAGACCTTTTCCCTACCGACGTGGTCAAAGAGGTTGTTGATAAGGCCGCCGTGGAGAATAGAAATCTTCTCCAGAAGTGGGGCCTGGCTATCAAAAGAAAATCTTCCCCGGATGAGGGTCCTCAACCAAAGAGGAAGAATATGAAGACTAGGCTACCATCTCGGCCAGCCAAGCCTTATAGACAGCAACAGCAACTGCAATTGCCTTTGCCTCCAGTGCCCCAGATGGTGGCACAAACCCCGACTGCCTTTCAGTGGGTACCCCAGGCTGTGCCAGGTCAGTCAACCACATTCGCCCCAACGTTCGAAGGACAGTCTTCTTCCTTTCGTGCAAAACCTAGAGGAGCAGCCAGAGGCTCGTCTAGGCGCCCCTCAAGGGGAAGGGGATTCAGAGGTGGTCGTGGTCAGGGAGGCAAGACCTCAGGACGGCAGTCCAAGTGAAATGATACCGGTAGGAGGGAGACTGATGAAATTTTGGGATCGCTGGACCTTCGATCCCTGGGCCCAAAGCCTACTCAAGAATGGACTGGGTTGGAGCTGGTACAGCACTCCACCCCCATGCCTTCGGTTTTTCCAACACTCCACCCCCATTTTGGAGGAGTACGTTCAAGAACTGTTGGAGAAAAATGTGATCCGAAAGGTGAAGTTCATCAAATTCCAAGGGAGGCTGTTTTGTGTTCCCAAGAAAGACTCGGAAAAGCTCAGAGTCATTCTGGACTTGTCACCACTCAACAAGTTCATAGTGAATTGCAAATTCAAGATGCTAACACTGCAACACATAAGGACCTTACTGCCCAAGAGGGCATACTCAGTCTCTATAGACTTGTCAGACGCCTATTGGCACATTCCAATCAGCCGTCGACTCTCCCCCTACCTAGGGTTCAGGCTACAACGGAAACTGTACGCCTTCAGAGCCATGCCATTCGGGCTAAACATAGCCCCAAGGATTTTCACGAAGCTTGCGAGCGCAGCTCTCAAACAATTACGCCTAAAGGGAATTCAGGTAGTAGCCTACCTGGACGACTGGCTGGTGTGGGCAGCATCCGAGACCGAATGCTTGCAAGCTTCCAGTCAGGTGATCCAGTTCCTAGAGTACCTAGGCTTCAAGATCAACAAGAAAAAGTCTCGACTTTCTCCATCCCAAAAGTTCCAGTGGCTGGGAATCCACTGGGACCTTTTGTCACACAGTTTCTCCATCCCAATGAAGAAAAGGAAGGAGATAGCGGGCTCTGTCAAGAGACTTCTAGATTCCGAAAGGATATCAAGACGCGAACAGGAGAGGGTACTAGGCTCTCTCCAGTTTGCTTCAGTGACAGACCCAGTGCTAAGAGCACAGCTAAAGGATGCAACCGGAGTTTGGAGAAGGTATGCATCAAACGCGCGAAGAGACCTGAGAAGACCAGTGCCGCCTCGGCTACGTACTCTTCTCAGACCTTGGTCCCAAGCCAGACATCTAAAGAAGTCTGTTCTTCTTCAGCCACCTCCCCCGTCGATGACGATTCACTCAGACGCCTCAAAGGAGGGATGGGGAGGTCACTCTCATCGGAAAAAAGTCCAGGGGACTTGGTCCAAGCTATTCAGGACCTTTCATATAAACTTTCTAGAAGCTATGGCAGTGCTCCTTACCTTAAAGAAAGTCTCCCCGCGTCACTCGATCCACATAAGATTGGTGACAGACAGCGAGGTGGTTGTGAGATGCTTGAATCGACAAGGGTCGAGGTCACCACCTCTCAACCAAGTGATGTTAGCCATTTTCCGATTGGCGGAAAAGAAGAAGTGGTACCTGTCGGCAGTTCACCTTCAAGGAGTCCGCAATGTGACAGCGGACGCTCTATCCAGGTTCACACCGATAGAGTCGGAATGGTCCTTAGACGCAGGATCATTTTCCTTCATTCTGAATCAAGTCCCAGAACTGCAAATAGACCTCTTTGCGACGAAAGACAACAAGAAGTTGCCCCTGTACGTGTCCCCGTACGAGGACCCCTTAGCGGAAGCAGTGGACGCAATGTCCCTCGACTGGAACAGATGGTCCAGGATTTATCTGTTCCCTCCTCACAACCTTCTGTTGAGGGTCCTCAACAAACTGAGATCCTTCAAGGGGGTAGCGGCAATAGTGGCCCACAAGTGGGCGAACAGCATGTGGTTCCCCTTGGCGTTGGAACTACAGATGAAGTTCGTGCCGCTACCACATCCAGTTCTGACCCAGCGAGTCCAGAAGTCGACTGTCTGCGCTTCATTACAGAAAACCCAGACCCTGCAGCTCATGATTTTCTCGCCCTAGCGGTGAGAAAGCGCTTCGGGATTTCGAAAGCCAGCATAGACTTCCTAGAGGAATACAAGTGCAAATCGACTAGAAGGCAATATGAGTCATCTTGGAGAAAATGGGTGGCCTTTGTAAAGGCAAAGAATCCGCAGGAGATCTCAACAGATTTCTGCTTATCTTTCTTCATCCACCTCCATGGCCAAGGATTGGCAGCTAACACGATTTCAGTGTGTAAATCGGCTTTGATGAGACCCATTTTATTTGCCTTCCAGATCGACCTAGGTAACGAGATCTTTAATAAAGTTCCGAAAGCCTGCGCTAGGCTCAGACCTTCAGCACCTCCAAAGCCCATCTCATGGTCTTTAGACAAAGTTCTTCATTTCGCCTCCTTGTTGAGCAATGAAGAATGTGCGTTAAAGGATTTGACGCAAAAAGTTATTTTCCTATTTGCACTCGCGTCCGGGGCCAGGGTTAGTGAGATCGTAGCCCTCTCGAGAGAGGCAGGTCGTGTTCAGTTCCTGGATGGGGGGGAGCTGAACCTGTTTCTGGATCCTACGTTTCTCGCCAAGAATGAGTTACCCACCAACAGGTGGGGTCCCTGGAGAATCTGTCCTCTGAAAGAAGATGCATCTCTATGTCCAGTAGAATGCCTAAAGATCTATCTTCGTAGAACTTCAGACTTCAAGGGTAGTCAACTATTCAGGGGAGAAACATCAGGCTCAAATTTATCTCTGAATCAACTCAGAGCGAAAATGACATATTTTATTCGCAGAGCGGATCCTGACAGTACACCCGCAGGTCACGATCCGAGGAAAGTTGCCTCATCCCTAAATTTCTTTAATTGTATGGATTTTGAACATCTCCGTTCATACACGGGCTGGAAGTCTTCCAGGGTGTTCTTTCGCCACTATGCGAAGCAAGTAGAGGAACTTAAGAGATCTGTGGTAGCAGTGGGTCGTGTAGTTAACCCTACTGTTTAACTCTGCGAGGAACAGTGGTCTTAATTGGGACGATTAAGTCCAGGGTGAGTGTGTAGGTACATACTGTACTACAAACTAAATGAGGGCACCAAGTGCCCATATAGACTGTTCCTTCCTTCAAAGGTGAACCTTGCATAAGTTCAGACATGTGTGCCAAGCGTTTCTAACGCTAATGTGATTGATTTGTAATACAGATTTTTTATGACTTGATACCTTGGTATCTCATTAAAGTGGTGTTTAATGGTTTTTCTTTCAGATAAACAAGTTCTGTTTACTATCATACTTATGCTTAAAGTTTTGGGTTACCCTCTTTTATATAAATATATATATTTGTTGTTAACCTGTCAGTTTATTATCTGTCAATAAACTTGTTCTTGAGAACCTTGCGTCTCTTTCACCTGTGTCAATTTATTGGTATAATTGAGCATTTTAATTCTATGTATCTTATCTGGGATAATTCTGATAGAATTGTTCTGTTTTGCAAGCTATGTTGCATTGGTTTATGTAAGTCCCCTAATGGGAGGACTCCGTCCCATAAAGGGACGAGGGCGGTTTTATTAGTTTCTTCCTATGCGGATATAAACCTTTGTCCAATACAAGTATTGTGCGGATGACTGGTCAATATATTGACGCAGTGGTTCTATACAAACTATGCTTTACTTAATATAGGGCGAGACCACTATATTAGCTTGCCTGGTATTCATACATAGATATATGTACTCTTCGAGACTTTCCAGAGTCTAGTAGGACTCTTCCCTGTAGGGGGCAGGAAGCTCTAACATAGTTTATAGTTAGTTGAAAAGATGTATAACGGTAACATCTTAGGTCTCTAGGTCTAGTCGACCGGGAATAAATATCTCCGGGGAGTACGGCACGTTCTGAGAATCCACAGATACAGTAATGCTCTGGTACACTTCCATCAGGACGACATGGCTTGAGCCCAAAAAACGGATTTTGAGCGAAGCGAAAAATCTATTTTTGGGTGAGATAGCCATGTCGTCCTGATGGACCCGCCCTTGCCTTTCTAAGAAAGGGCTGTAGGACCCCTCCCTACATACAGTATCTGTAGCACCTCGTGTACGCTACAAGGAATACAGATGGCGCCAGGATTGGCGCCAGGCACGCATACGAATCGGGGGATAGGGAAGCCTTGGGAGCGGCTCCCCTTTTTCTTTCCCGAATTCGTATCTCGTCAATCTCCCTCCTACGAGACGAATCTCTGTTCAGGTCGTAGATTGCCATGTGACGTGTCTAGAATACGTCCTCTGATATGTCGCAATATCCCTTTCACGAGGGATACTCGCTCCAGGAGTTAGAATTCTGGTACCTTAAGGTAAATTCTCTGGGAATATCGCCGTAGTTGTAATATACCCTAGGAAGCTACCCTATAGGAACTTCCATCAGGACGACATGGCTATCTCACCCAAAAATAGATTTTTCGCTTCGCTCAAAATCCGTTATATATACATACATACATATATATATATATATATATATATATATATATATATATATATATATATATATATATATATATATACCTGAAAGCAATAATGACTACAACACCATACTACAGTAATCAAGTTGGATCTATTGTAACTCAAGGAAAATGTACGGAAACTCAATTTTGTATATATGCTCTGATATAAACTTATGCTCGTGATAGAGTGGCTTACGTTAAGCCTGTAAAGGAATAAAGGGGAAACTGTGAGTCTCTTAAAACCATTCCCGCCAAATAACTTATTCTAGTATGAAAGACAAAAAATTCTTCGAAATAGAAGATTATTGGAGGTACGAATAAAAATTTTCAAGACATCAATGGGCCAATCAGTAATATGCCAAGCCTAGTAAATTTAACAAAAAATAATATTTTTCTTCTGTGAGTTTGATAACAGGGTGCCATTAAAAGAAACTCTTGGAGATATAATGGATTTGAATTGATAGACAGTATATCTATTTTCAAATATAATTTTAAAAACTCTAAATACAATTGCTCATATGTTCAGAAATGATGAACACGAGCGTCAGATTAGTTCCTGCATGTCTTTAATAAATTCTCTACCGTCCTCTGCGTTCCATGAACCCTTCAAAAGTCTCCCGCCCCCTACTTTGGGGCTCGCTTCATACGAGCAGTTTGAAGCAGCACGGTTTTGTCCGCAGTTTCAGTGCAGCGGCTTATAAAGACTACGAGGCCATTCGGGGAAAATCCTCTCGTGTGAAGCCATTCCTCCTAACGAGCGGAAATAATTCCATACGAAATAAATTCTCTCGTGTGAAAACAATCCTCCAAGCGAGCAGAAATATTTCCGTACAGAAAAAATCCTATCATGTGAAGACATTCCTCCTCACGAGCGGAATTATTTCCATACGCAAAAAATCCTCTCGTGTGAAGGTATTCTTCCTACAGAGCGGAAATATTACCGTACTGAAAAATTCCTCTCATATGAACACATTTATTCAAACGAGCGGAAATATTTCTGTACGGAAAACATCCTCTTGAGTCTAGACATTTCTCTTTATCTCTCATGAAGACATTCCTTCTAACGAACAAAAATATTTTCGTATGAAAAAAAAAATCCTCTCGTGAAGACATTCCTACTAACGAGCGAAAAAATATTTATAAGGAAAAAATCCTCTCGTGAAGACATTCCTCCCAACGAACGAAAATATTTTCATATGGGAAAAAATCCTCTCGTAAGGACATTCCTCCTAACAAGTGAAAATATTTTTGTACAGAAAAAATTATCTCGTGAAAACATTCCTTCTAACGAACCAAATTATTTTTGTACGGAAAAATTCCTCTCGTAAAGGCATTCCCTCCTAATGAACAAAAATATTTTCATACGGAAAAAAATTCTCAAGTGAAGACATTCCTCCTAACGAGCAAAAATATTTTCGTACGGAAAAAATTCTCTCGTGAAGACCTTCTTTCTAACGAGCGAAAATATTTTCGTACGGAAAAATTCCTCTCGTAAACTTTCCTTCTAACGAGCGAAAATATTTGCGTATGGAAAAAATCCTCTTGTGAACACATGCCTCCTAACAAGCAAAAATATTTTCATACGGAAAAAAATCCTCTCGTGAAGACATTCCTCCTAACGAGCGAAGATATTTCCGTACAGAAAAAAAATCCTCACGTGAAGAAATTCCTCCTAACGAGCAAAAATATTTTCATACGGATAAAACCCTCTCGTGAAGACATTCCTCCTAATAAGCAAAAATATTTTCATACGGAAAAAATCCTCTCGTGAAGACATTCTTCCTAACGAGCGAAAATATTTTCGTACCGACAAAATCCCCTCATGAAGACATTCCTCCTAACGTGCAAAAATATTTTCGTACGGAAAAAATCCTCTCGTGAAGACATTCCTCCTAACAAGTGAAAATATTTTCATAAGGAAAAAATCCTCTCGTGAAGACATTCCTCCTAACAAGTAAAAATATTTTCATAAGGAAAAAATCCTCTCGTGAAGACATTCCTCCTAACAAGTAAAAATATTTTCATAAGGAAAAAATCCTCTCGTGAAGACATTCCTCCTAACAAGTAAAAATATTTTCATAAGGAAAAAATCCTCTCGTGAAGACATTCCTCCTAACAAGTAAAAATATTTTCATAAGGAAAAAATCCTCTCGTGAAGACATTCCTCCTAACAAGTAAAAATATTTTCATAAGGAAAAAATCCTCTCGTGAAGACATTCCTCCTAACAAGTAAAAATATTTTCATAAGGAAAAAATCCTCTCGTGAAGACATTCCTCCAAACAAGTAAAAATATTTTCATAAGGAAAAGATCCTCTCGTGAAGACATTCCTCCTAACAAGTGAAAATATTTTCATACGTAAAAAATCCTCTTGTGAAGACATTCCTCCTAACAAGTAGAAATATTTTCATAAGGAAAAAATCCTCTCGTGAAGACATTCCTCCTAACAAGTAAAAATATTTTCATACGGAAAAATCCTCTCGTGAAGACATTCCTCCTAACAAGTGAAAATATTTTCATACAGAAAAAATCCTCTCGTGAAGACATTCCTCCTAACAAGTGAAAATATTTTCA
>NC_090761.1:19880029-19895029 GCF_036898095.1 Palaemon carinicauda
TTTCGGGGGAATTTGAAGACTTTCCTACACTACTGTTAATAAGTTAAAATAATAATACAAGAGCTTAAATTGACAATGAAAAACGAAGAATGAAAAATAATGATATAAATTGTATAATCTAAGTATTGTTGTTTTTCGGGGTAATTTGAAGACTGTCCTACACTATTCTTAATAATAGATGATAATAAAACAAGAATATGAAAAGTAACGATAAAAATAGTATAATCTAAGTACTACTGTTTATCAGGGCATTCTAAATCTGTCCGACTTTTCTGTTAATAATAATAATAATAATAATAATAATAATAATAATAATAATAATAATAATAATAATAATAATTTCATAACATTACATGCAAAACTTGATTGTCAACGATACCAATCTATCTTAAATTTAAAGGTAAAGGTGTCTAGTTTCAGGTCCTGATTTATCTGAATACATGCTCACCAGAATGTCAGCCGGCCAAGCCCAACGCCTCACTGATGTGCCCAACCACAGCAGTGGCCTCCCCAGTAAACAGCGAAAACTCACGGTCCCAGGCTGGGATCGATCTGCTGCCATGCAATTGCTAGGCAAACACGTTACCACTGTACTAGCTAAGAGAAAGCCTTCGAAATAATAACAAAAATAATTCAAGAGATTTTCGCTCCCTTGTTGTGGGCTGATTGGTAATGTCTCTGTCTGGTGTTTACCCGACAGGTGTTCGATTCCCATTCAGATTCGTTAGTACCTTTAGTGTCTGCAACCTTACCATCACTTGTGAGCTAAGGTCTGGGGGGTTTTGGGGAACCCTATAGGTCTATCTGCTGAGCCACTAGCAGCCATTGCATATCCCTCCCTGGTCCTAGCTTTGGTGGAGAGGGGGCTTGGGCGCTGATCATATACTGTAATATATGGTGAATCTCGAGGGCATTGTCATGCTTGCTAGGGCAATATCGCTGTCCCTTTCCTCTGCCATTCATGAGTAGTCTTTAAACCTTTAAACTCCAAGGAGACATCTACCACGGCCAATTCCTAACTCTACGCGCATCCTCCTCCACCTCTCGGCTCTTCTTTACCCTCCTCCTTCTTCCCTCCCGTGTATTTATGAAATCTCCACCTGACATATATATCGCCAAACTTCCCGGAGTTTAGAGCGAGTCACGATAAATAACGTCTCCCATCGATCACAGGGGAAGAATGAAAGGCTGTCCAGGTTTTTTTCCCCCTTCACTAAAGATATTGGGGACTATAATGCCGCTACGTTGCGAAGAAATCTATATAATTAGGTAGTCATTTAAATAATTTTGAATTTCTCATAAATCATATTACATACACAAACATACATATATATATATATATATATATATATATATATATATATATATATATATATATATATATATATATATATATATATATATATATATATATATGGGTTTAAAAATAAATTATGACGTTTTACAGGAGATAATAAAATAGAGATAGCTTACCTCTTCCATTAACCCATTTGGCTACGAAATATCCAGCCACCAAAGATGTATGTTGACACTCACCTGGAATAAACAAGTCAGAATTAATTTATGACCATTATAGCAATAATCAGAATTAATTTGTGACCATTATAACAATAATCAATATTAATTTGTGACCATTATAACAATAATCTATATTAATTTGTGACCATTATAACAATAATCAGAATTAATTTGTGTCCATTATAACAATAGCCAGAATTAACTTGTGACCATTATAGCAATCATCAGAAGTAATTTGTGACCATTATAACAATAACCTGAATTAATTTGTGACCATTATAACAATAACCTGAATTAATTTGTGACCATTATAACAATAATCAGAATTAATTTGTGACCATTATAACAATAACCAGAATTAATTTGTGACCATTATTACAATAGACAGAATTAATTTGTGACCATTATAACAATCATCAGAATTATTTTGTGACCATTATAACAATAATCAGAATTAACTTGTGACCATTATAACAATCATCAGAATCATTTTGTGACCATTATAACAATAATCAGAATTAAATTTGTGATCATTTTATACAATTGAAAATAACTAAGTAATATAAATTCTATTACAATTAATAGAGTAACAGGATATCCAAAAATTAAGGAAATATTGAATATAGCACATAATATTGATCTGTAACTTTCTTGTTATTGTTCAAATGTGAAATTAATTACCTACAAAATAACTGTCATACAGAAATATGTAAGAACATTGCCTTATGTAAAGCAGGATGATGATGATTATTATTATCATTATCCTTTTTTTATTATCCTTTTTTTATTATTATTATTATTAAATTTATCATTTTTTTATTATTATTATTAAATTTATCATTATTATTATTATTATTATTATTAAATTTATCATTATTATTATTATCATTATTATTATTATTCCCACCAACGAAGTTGTAAGGAAGTGATGTTTCCAACGCTGTTTGTGTTTGTGTGTTTGTTTGTGAACAGCTTCCTTGCCATAATTTAAATTGTAGAGTAATGAAACTTACAGGGATTAACTGATATGTAAATAGCAGGAAATTGTTAAATTTCGAAAGATCAAAGGTCACCGTCAAGCAAAATTTCCAATTCATGTAATCAGACATAAGTTTGGACACAGTTGTCACAGACTTCAAACTTGGTTCATAGGCTATCTAAGTGTATGAAAATCCACGCCAATTAATAAATGTTAAGGTTAAATATCAAGGTCAAGGTTGAGCAAAAGGTAGAGAAATAAGCTGAAGCGGCGGAGGTCTGTGCTCTGCTGAATGCCCTCTAGTTATTATTATTGTTGTTATTATTATTATTATTATTATTATCATTATAACTATTACAACTATTATTATCATCATCATCATCATCATTATTATTATTATCATTATTACTATCATTATCATTATTACTATTATTATTATTATTATTATTATTATTATTATTATTATTATTATTATTGACACACAACATCTATTATCATTACCCAACTCTCCTTTCCTTACAACATATAATATTCAAAGGAGGATCAGAGCCAAATCATATCATTAAAGACATCTAAGATATACGACATTTACCAGGTAATGTTCAAAGTATTCGACAAAGACGAGCAGGGAGAAGAACATTAGGAGACGTGCAATAGAACTCGCAATATATTTACGAGAGTTTAATCTAAAACCGATGTCGCTTAACTTCTTGCCATATCATTACACATCATTAGCGAGAGAGAGAGAGAGAGAGAGAGAGAGAGAGAGAGAGAGAGAGAGAGAGAGAGAGAGCATATATTTTCTTCATCTATATGAATTTCAAGTTAATTATTAGAAAGCCTAGTAATTATATAACTTATCTATTTACTAGTTACGCCGATCTCATATACCGTTACCCCCCCCCCCCATCATATCGCAATTGAAATTAACAAGTATTTGCTACCTCGGTGGCGGGGGAGGGCATAAAAAACTACTATTGTTACATAAATATAAACATAAAGGGCGTACAATTGCTTCACTTCCATGAAAAGGCCAACGGCAAAGTCTGAAAAAGATCAGAATATTTTTGTTCTACGTAATTTTATCCAAAATATTTTCAATGATCTGAAAATGCTTTACAATGGTCAATGATGAACCCCATAAAAATCAAAACGCTTCAAAGAGGAGACATTTAAAGACATTACAAGGCAGTGACTTATGATTTAGTCTGCCTCCTCATTCCTTCAGGAGCTTCGCTGATGGACAGAGGATCACTTTGTATCAAGGGAGGAAAGCATTAAAATATGGATTGAAGTTGTAAAAACATCGGCTTGCGCAAGTGCTAAAGATAAGTCATGATACGCTTTAAAATAGAAAACTGAAGGATTCGAAAATCGAGGAATAAAATAAAGCTTGGTGGGGAAAGCAGATGGGTAGGTACTTGTCTTAGGGGGATCAAGGAGTAAAAGCAGAGGAGTAGTATGGTCCTCACGTCATGTTGGGCATTCAAGAGAAACCACGAATTCATATTACCTGCTGGTATGCGGTTTAAACGTTTCTAGACGGACTAACAAGAAATTAATTAAAACCATACTCGGTTCCGGTTCCATTGGTGTTCCCCTTTTTTAGTGGTACATATCCGGATATGTAGATTCCAATTGCTGCTCCACGATCCACCTTCAGACTGGACGATAGCATGCAAATATTTTCTTCAAAGAACGATTTAAAACAAAGTGATAAACAAACATATGTTAAAATATAAAAACACTGAAAAATTACAAGAAACACAAGCATGCATAAATGAGAGAGAGAGAGAGAGAGAGAGAGAGAGAGAGAGAGAGATGCCTAGCTAATAACATTATAAGATGTAGTGACCTTGAGATTAACATCAGCAAACGAATAATCCAAAACCACCAATCTTTGCAACAAGATTTCAATAGCTACATTTAATTTGCTTTCATATTAATTTCCTTTCATGATTAACTTCAATAACGATCACGCACTTCTTTTATTTATCTTTCCACTGTTTCCCTTAAAACGAACAACTTTGGCCCCACTACCTAAGATTCAAAAATACTATTGAAAACGATAAACATTTTCTATTTGCAGAACCTATCTGTATCTATTCGAACCTCTCAGTATCTATTTAAAGCATCGGCCTCAAAACAAAATGGCTTAACACGTTGATCTCTCTCTCTCTCTCTCTCTCTCTCTCTCTCTCTCTCTCTCACTCTCTCTCTCTCTCTCTCTCTCTCTCGGCTTCCAACCTCACCGGGGAATATCTTGCTCCGCAAACGGGAATCTCTTGATACCGAAAGCCGATCTCATTACTTCCACTGATGCTGGGAATAACTCCCACGGTTATTTTTTGACAATTCCCCTTAAAGACGGGAACATTTTTTCTAATATATATGCAAATGCAAATACGATTATCCCGAAGCGTTGTTTTCCATTAGAGCAGATGATTCTCACCAAGCGAGCAAACGAGCCAAGTGGCTTTAACTGCGCCCACTTCCAACGGTGGCACTTCCGTCGCTTCTTCTCTGTTTGTGCAGCAGATCACACAGGAGGACCACACGGTATTTTGTGAATATGGAAAACAAAAGATGACTTCGTTATTTACACAGGCGTTTATTACCTCCCTCAACGAAGTTGGGAGGAGGTTATGTTTTTGTCCCTGTTTGTTTGTTTGTTTATGAACAATTTCCTGGCCACAATTTTATTCATAGAGTAGTGAAACTTTCATGGATTAATTTTTATGCTGAGACGTGGGAGTGATTCCATTTTGAAAGTCCTAGGTCAAAGGTTAAGGCCGAGCAAATTGTCGACCAAATTAACCCTAACCTTATTTTTAAGTCACACAGACTTCAAATACACCTTCAATTTAAACTGATACT
This sequence comes from Palaemon carinicauda, assembly GCF_036898095.1. Lineage (NCBI taxonomy): Eukaryota > Metazoa > Arthropoda > Malacostraca > Decapoda > Palaemonidae > Palaemon > Palaemon carinicauda. The sequence continues at coordinate 19,885,404 of NC_090761.1, forward strand.
GGTTTCGAGAAATACGCTTCCGTAGGGGAGGCCTGTACACACAGTGCTTTTCTAGTTCCCATTATGTTTAAGCAGACCAACTTGAATCTTGACTTACTAATGCAAAACAAAAACACGTAAATATTTCTTATTGAAAAAATATCTAAATCAATCATTTATATAAGAGAAACCAACATTTCCTAGCCTCTTCTCCCATTCATTTATTTATACTTTTGTGATGAAAAGGTTAGCTTACGTAATTCCTCCTAGCTTACATCTACAGAAGTATGAAATAATTTTCATGAGGAGGCATTTAAAATCAAACACTCACATTTACTAAAAAGAATCCAAAATAACGGAATTTATTTTCTTTAAATTGTCTAATATTTTCATAACCTGCCATTCTTTTCATCACCATCTCCATTCAAAAGAACGTCTATTTGAATAATGAAATTATTCGACTTGACTTGCTCCTTCTCTAGATCATGAATGCAATTCTTGATGTAACGTATGATAAAAATCCGATTAAGTATAATAGAAGCAATTTTATGCTGAAAAAAAAAATTAGGCGTAATGAGCAATGCAGAGCGCTCTTAAAGCTATTGTGATATCGATCGAAAGATTAAGTAGATATATGAGGAAATACATAAATGAGAATGAGGCTCTTACCGAGAGAGAGAGAGAGAGAGAGAGAGAGAGAGAGAGAGAGAGAGGGGGGGGGTTTCCGAATAAAAACTCAGAAGATAAGCGATCTCATGTCCGCATCTGGCCCATGCCTGAAGCTTATAAAAACATGTAAATAACAACAAGTGGCAAATGATCCAGAGGAAAAACAGCAAATCACGTCTTTGGCATTAACAAGGTTGACATCAGTCATATATCATCTAGAACCTGTAATTTCAGTCAAATAACTACTAAGTCAACAAGAGAGAGAGAGAGAGAGAGAGAGAGAGAGAGAGAGAGAGAGAGAACGTTTGTTTCTGGTTCGGCGGGGAGCAGTGAAGATAAGCCCTCCAAGATAATGGAATACACCATTCAGGAGTATTTAAAGCTCTAAGGGAGATAAACCAGATGCTCCAAAGAAAATTGCCTGCGGTTTCGCAACGAAATCCAAAGGCTTTTAAAAATAGATAATATTATACAATATTTTTTACACATAATGCATACATATATCCATATATATGCATAAAAGTTTCTGTGTACACACACACGCACACACACACATACATACATATATATATATATATATATATACATATATGATATATATATATATATACATATATATACATATATATATATATATATATATATATGTATATATATACACTCTATGGACATGAGTCATGGTATGACGATGAAACAATCTTTAATAGATTTAGTAGATTTGAGAATAAACCAACTAGAAGAATATTGGGAGTTAAACGGCAGGACAAGTTTAGAAATGAAACTAAAAGAGAAATTACTCCAGTGCCATAAGTGCATGAGATCATGATGGGGGTAGATGGATATAGTTTAGGCATGCTCTTCGCACTCCCCGTGAAAAATTAGTTCACCAAACGTTCAGCTCGGTTCCACAAGACACTAGAAGAGTTGGAAGACCCAGGCCTACATGGCTGAGGACTTTGAAGCGTGATGTAAGAGATGATGAATGGAGAAGTATTGAATTAAAAGGTCAAGATAGAAACAACTGGCGAACTCTAACCGAGGCCCTTAGCGCCAATAGGCGTAGAAGAGATGATGATGATGATAATATATATGTGTATATATATATGTATATATATAATTAAATATATATATATATATATATATATATAATTAAATGTATATATATATATATATGTATATATATAAATATATATATATATATATATATACATACATAAATATGTATATATATATATATAAGTATATATACATGCATATATAGATATATAGATAGATAAAATTCTGTTTGATGTTCAATGTCCAAATTACTTTTGGATGAACCACTAGAGATTGTTAATGAATACACGTGCTTATGCATCCGAAACTTGGAGCCTTACTAAAGCCTTAAAACATAAGCTAGTTACAACTAGCGTAAGTTCTTACTAGTTCTAACACTGTCAAGATTTGTCTTACCATAATGAACTACTATGTGATGACGAAGAGCGTTAACCATTCTCTTCCATTCTCATTCAATATTGACCCTTCAACTTCACACACAAACACACACGCGCGCGCGCACACACACACACACACAATATATATATATATATATATATGTATATATATATATGTGTGTGTGTGTGTGTGTGTGCTTGTGCGAATATCTGTATATACACATACCGTATATATGCGTGTATATATACAATAATAAAAAAACACACATGTGTATATATATATATATATATATATACTGTATATATATATATATATATATATATATCAGATATCTGTGGGGACCGAATGGAAAGATAACGAGACAAAGATGAACGTCAAACAGAGAGAGGCGATTTAATAGTGCGAACAAAACGAAAAGGGAACAATGAGATTCTTGACAGAAATGGGGTAGAAAATAAATGTGGAGGGAACAAGAGAAGTGATTTACTGCTAGTGCTTAATATGTGAGGCTTATTGACCTCCTCTTGTTAAAATCATTCTCTCTCTCTCTCTCTCTCTCTCTCTCTCTCTCTCTCTCTCTCTAAGCTCTGAATTCTATTTTGGGTTTTCCTCTCCTCCTTTACCAATATATTTTGCCATACTTTTTTCTTTCTTTATCTATGTATCTATCTACCTAAACCTATAATAAATCGATATATATGTATATATATATGTATATATATATATATAATATATATACATATATATATATATATATATATGTAACAACATTAACCAATGCACACACTTATAGTCCACTGCAGGTTTATATAAAGGCCTTGGACATTTCCTTATTTATGTCTGCAATTTGGCCAGTTTTCATCACCACGCTGGCCAGCTGCGGATTGGTGAAGGTGGAAAATTTTCGGCTGATCTCTCAGCAAACCAACCTAGTAATGGTGGCACTGACTAGTGCAGCTTGGCTGATCACGACGATATATAAACATTTCACCACGTTAAGGTATTCCAATTCAGAAAGGAATATATATATATATATATATATATATATAGTTTATATATATATATATTATACAAATTTATCTTATTCTCTCTCTCTCTCTCTCTCTCTCTCTCTCTCTCTCTGCCACAATGTGCTGATTATTTCTTCTCTGCCAAAACCAAAATAAATAAAATCACCAACAATGAAATAAAGTTTAATGCCAGAAACAGGATAAAATATAATAAAAATGGCACACCGTTGACAGAAATGAACATATATATGAACAAGTATTTGACATATAATAATAGGAGAGAGAGAGAGAGAGAGAGAGAGAGAGAGAGAGAGAGGCTGCAACTGATTAAAGCCATCAGACCTTACAAGAGAAATTTGATTAACAGATAGTCTCCAACTCTGTGAATCAAAGGCTACTGAATCCGATACTGGGTCAATAAATGACATAACTTATGGAATAGTTGACACACGAGTTTCCGATGATAAAATTAGCGACTTCACTCAGAAGTGTGGTGGGAAGTTCAGCTATGAGAAACTGTAACAGTCAAAAACTGGGCAATGAGAGACTGAAACGGGGAGTGATTTTCTTATAAGCTGATTTAACTTTAATTGTTATAGAAATACCTTACAAATTCAACCCATCTGTAAATGAGCATCAATATTGGTAGGAAAAAAATATTGACAACTCTCTTGGTGACACATCATAAAATAAAAATTAATGTGGATGGTGAAAAAGAAAAGATAAATACACAAAAACACACACACACACACACACACACACATATATATATATATATATATATACACACATATATCATTATATACTGTATATATATATATATAATATACATATATACATACACATTTATATATATATATATACTATATATATATATATATATATACACACACATGAAACTGAACATATTTTCTACATATATGTTTGATATTGTCGTTTACATTAAACAGTGCACACGCTTCTCACTTTGGAATTCTGTGCTCAACCTACTAATGATGTAATGTAACCACTGTTGTTGAATTTCCTGGTTTTTTTTTTTTACTGATGTCATATGTGTACCAACACTTTACCCTTATTGTAACTGTATATGGGTCTGGCTAAAATAAAAATTATTATTATTATTATTATTATTATTATTATTATTATTATTATTATTATTATTATTATTATATGTTCTAAGGCCCTCTCAATCCATGTACATCCGATGAAACAATATTCCAACTAATTCTTGGTTCAGCCACGAACAACTAAGATTAAGAGAATATCTATAAATATATTTCAAGAATATGAACTGAATTAAGCAAGGAGGGACCAAGGGCATTAACTAGAGTTCTCGTTAAGCTTTTGTTTCTATTATACTGTATATCTCTTTCGAACTTGTCTTGCAGAATAGGGTGGAGGACATATTGAGCTGAACTTTAGACTAATATCATTTAATGCTTTTTCTGAAACAATATCATTACTTATTTGCATGTATAAATGGGTTATGTATTATTTTAATCTTAGTTGCCTATGGTAAAACTAAGTCTTTCTCTATGTTCTGACGAGTACAGTAGTTACCTTTGGAGTGCCTAGATATAAGGGCTAATTATTTGGTTTCATTTTTCCATATACTCAGTTTCTATTATATATATATATATATATATATACTGTATATATATATATATATATATAATGTATGTATGTGTATATATATATATATATATAATGTATGTATGTGTATATATATATATATATATATATTTGGGCGTGCGTGTGTTTGTGCATACCTTTGTTAATATTTATCCGTCACTTTTGACGGATCATGTATAAAAGTGTGTCTGATATATATATATATATATATATGTGTGTGTGTGTGTGTGTATATATATATTTATATATATATATATATATATACACACACACACACACATATATATATATATATATATATCAGACACACTTTTATACATGATCCGTCAAAAGTGACGGATAAATATTAACAAAGGTATGCACAAACACACGCACGCCCAAATTCAACCCTTCCTACCCCCTCCCCCTTTCCTAACTAGCACGTGGTAGTTTGGATAATTTGGTGGGAGGTTGTCGTTTCTGAGTGGTTGCCGCTCAGCGTGTCAGGAATGAATGAATGAATATATATATATATATATATATATATATATATATAAATATATATGTGTGTGTGTTTGTGTGTGTTATTCATCTAAAAGCACAATTCATTGCCATGCCCTTCACATTAGTTTAATTGATAAAACAGTAATTAAAAAAATCTACAAAAACCTCCAATCATAAAATGATAATTTATGAAAATCAGGTATTGGACATCGTTGCAATACGATTGCAAAATGATTTCAACTGAAGTATGAAAATGACAAACAAAACGTGTTAAATCAAAATAATACTTTAACAGAATTTGTAATCAAGTCTTAAGTGCGTGAACATGATAAGCCTTAAATCTCTAAATAAACTCTCCGTATTGCGGGGTTAGTTTTATTTGTTCCAATATATCGCCATTTTATATAAATGTTCTCATTTATATGTATGGGTATAATATTGTTATGAAAATTAATTTTCTCTTCATATTCAGTCATCTAGATACAAAAATTGTCTAATCACCTTGAAATATAACAATACCAACAAATAATAATAATGATAATAATAATAATAATAATAATAATAATAATAATAATAATAATAATAATAATAATAATAATAATACAATAACAATAAAAATAATAATAATAATAATAATAATAATAATAATAATAATAATAATAATAATAATAATAATAATAATAATAATAGTTTCCTTCTAAACGGCTACGTTTGTGCGTGTGTGAGTTTGTCCATGTCGGAAACTTTTGCACGTTAATCAGGACCTTCTCGTATTACTAATTTCGAAAACATTCTCCAAACTTATTCCAGGGAAGAAGAAGAAGAAGAAGAAGAAGAAGAAGAAGAAGAAGAAGAAGAAGAAGAAGAAGAAGAGCGAAAGAGATCATTCAATGTCGAGTGTGAAAATATGAAAATTACGAAAGGTATAAAACTGGGTCACAGCCAACAAAAGGAAAAACATATTTTCAGAATGAAATAATTGAATACAATCATGAAGAATATCAAATAATATGAAACTAAAATAAAAAATTCAAGAACGACACATTTTTTTTTTTTTACTTAAAATAGAAGCTCCATCAGATAGACTGAATTAAAAACTTTAAAATATAGTTTACTATTTACAGTGATAACAAAGCATGCACTTTTTATTTAAGCTTTGCATTAGAAAAGGAAGAAAGCTCTCTCTCCCTCTCTCTCTGCATTAGAAAGGGAAGAAAATTCTCTCTCTCTCTCTCTCTCTCTCTCTCTCTCTCTCTCCATTAGAAAAGTAAGAAAGTTCTCTCTCTCTCTCTCTCTCTCTCTCTCCTCTCTCTCTCTCTAGAAAGTATCCTTCCCTTTGTTCCTTGATCCTTTTGAACCAGTGACTAGGCGCCTTTATCTTTACATTCAAACTACGTCTCCCTTTCTTTTCTCTCTTCAACTTGGCTCCCTATCATATATAATAGCGCACCCTTCCTTTGCCTATGGGTTAGCATGACATACCCACTGTCTCGCTCTCTCACTCTCTCAATCACAGTCAATTACTTACTTCCTCTTTCTACTCAAATTACGTTACACTATTAACTAGAGCGAACCTTAAAGCTCTCTCTCTCTCTCTCTCTCTCTCTCTCTCTCTCTCTCTCCTGCATATTCAACAGATATTAGACTACACATATATAGGACAATGTGGGAGCAAAGTGTTATTCTATTTACCAAACCTAATCTAATACGAATTGAGGGAAAAGAAGCAGCCATTTGAGCACCATCTGCTGCTTCTGTGAACACAGGTTCGAGTCGAGATTACACCACCGGTGAGATCAAAGGTACAAAAGCGTCCCTTTGTGTCACTGACCGCGCAATCTCGTGAAGGCGTACAAAATCACAGCAATGCAGAAATGTAAACAGCATTTCATTGGCAGCAATGGCGACCGTACATGAGTCTGTAACAACAACTAAAACAGCTAAATAACATAAGCTTCCTGTTCTAAATTGTGCACGTTTGAGTAAAATATTTTATTCTTAACAGAAAGATTGAATTGCCTGTGGGTATTCTATATTAGCTGCAAATTAATTATATATAAAAATAGGCTGTGAGGTGGGATGATGGAAGCTTAACCGGAAATGGAGTAATTTTAATTATTTGACATGTGTATGGCACGCAAATAACACTCGACAATATCATATATATATATATATATATATATATTATATATATAGGCTACATATATATACATATATATATATATATATATATACTCTGTGTATACTATATATAAATATAAATATAAATATATATAAATATATATATACTGTGTATATATATATATATATATATATATATAGATAGATAGATATATATATATATATATATATATTCAATACTTATCAATGCAAGTTCAAGCGTAAACATGCCAGTTTGAAAAAAGCCTCCGGGTAGCATGTTTATCAAGTTGTCCAAACACGATCAGCAGTTTGGTAACCCCCGAAGCACTCTGTTTACGTCAGATGGAACACCGGCGATGATAGTTTGCTTGAATAAGAAGCCCATAAGGGTTTCATGAACCCCAATAAACAAGCCGGCGTCAATCACCTTGAGAGACCTATAATTGCATTTGGGGAAACTTTCAGGGTAAGAATGGAAGGTTAATTAAATGGATAAAAGACATCTGCGCCTTTCAGTTTTCTTCAATTAAGGATATGAAGTAAAATGTATTTAATTTTCTTACTGAAGTTAGTTGAAACGTATTATTTATTACTATTACTAGCAAAGCTACAAAGATAGTTGGAAAAGCATGATGCTATAAACCCAAGGGCTCCAATAAGGAAAAATAACCCAGTGAAGAAAGGAAATAAACTATATGAAAAGTAATTATAAAATATTTAAAAAAAAGTAACATTATGACAGATCTTTCATAAATAAACTATAAAAAGACTCATTTTAGAAAATTAAGAGGACAAAATTATAACATCCTAATACCGCTAATATTTATAAGGACAAAATTAAATCTTTAGAAAAGTTGTTATTCTTTTGTCTTCATTCCGGAAGTTAGCTTAGTAATTTGGTGACCTTTTTTTGATGCACACCAACGAAAAAACAAAACAAAAAAGAATGTCACCTGCTAGTGAGACGTGAATTCCTTCGATTATTTAACGATTTACAAAGAATCCATGACTTTCACTTTTGGATATAATATTTACTCCCCAACCAAGAGTATTTGATATCATACTGTTAATAATTTTCATGGTCATGGCTACTAATACAGCCACTATTAAGTAACACTATCATGTTCTTGTTCTACAACTCTCATAATATTTATAACAGTCATTCTTAATTTATTTAGCATCAAAGTCATTGTGCTTAATATCAAAACAATTAATATTACAGGTATAGTATTTCATGTCAAACTCTTAATAACAATCGGATCATTGTCCATCATAAAAAAACCATAAGTACTTAAAAAATAACTATTAATAATTATAATAATATCACTAATAATCTAAACGACCTTTGCTCAATTTCCTCGTTGATTCCCCTCACATAAGATGATAAATCAGAATAGCTCGATAAGGACCTTTCATCACGGAGAACTAGTGAATTCATCAAAGGATATTATATGATCACAGAAATCTCTAATACATCAACAAGTTCTGTGGTGATAAATCTAGATAAGTGTTCTTAGAGCTGATACAATAATATACTTTCAATTGCCTGTTATGATATGGATGTGCAAACGGATCCCTAAATAGGCCTTTGTTAATACTTGAACATATATACATCTGTCATGAAGGTGTAAGGTATCCACACTGTATACTAAATCACACAGATTATATATATATATATATATATATATACCCCTTCTCAGTGGGGATACCCTAACGGTGTTAAAAGCATTGTGCATCACCATAATCAGTAAAGCTGTACTAGTCAGGGCCACCCCTACAACGGCTGTTTGCTGTGAGCGATCAGACTAAGGTCTCCCATCATCACCAATCCGCACTGGCCAGCGTGGTGAAGAAAATGGCCAAAGCCCAGACATGACTAACAACATGTCTGAGGCCTTAGTCCTGCATTGAACTAGAAAGGGCTACATTTGTTGTGGTTGTTGTAGTTCGGAATGGGCTGCCTTTTTTGGTGCATATTATATCCTATACTAGCCTCCTGGCTATTACAGGGGGAACGTGTTCGACTAGCATTAGCATGGTAGCAGATCGATCCCAGCTGGAGACCGTGAGTTTATGCTGTTTACTGGGGAGGCCACTGCTGTGGTTAGGCACTACGGTGGGAGTTGGGCTGATTGCCCGGCTGACGTTCTGGTGGGTATCTATTCTGAAAAACTGGAGCTGAAACCAGGCACCTTTACCTTTACCTTTAAATTACTTAAAATGGTTCCAGATACATCAACGCAACACAGAGCGCTATAGTATATATACTATAATGTC
>NC_090761.1:19900029-19915029 GCF_036898095.1 Palaemon carinicauda
TTCATTAAATATATTATTCACGCATTAATTTACGAAAAACTCATGTATACTCATTAGTGTCTACATTCTACGGAATATACAGTATGCATGCATTAAGATCTACATATTCATGGTTAAACGCTAAACAATCAGATACATTTTTTGGGCATGCACTTCGCACTCCTCAAAAGAGATGAGTTCACCAAACTTTCAGCTAGATTCCACAATGCACTAGAAGAGTTGGAGGACCCGGACCTACATGACTGAGGACTATGAAGCGCGAAGTACGAGATGAAGAACAGAGAAGTATTGAAATAAAAAGTTCAAGATAGAAGCGACTGGTGAAATCTTATCGAGGCCCTTTGCATCAGTAGTCGTAGGAGGAGAACATGATTATGAAATTAATAAATTTCTCTTTCATATCATATCTTACTTAAACACGACCTTTGTAGTATCTTAACAAAAGCTATTTATCTGTAGTTAAACCCTAAGGTTATGAACAAACTGTTGTGAACCGCACGTGCTTCATGCACTATAATGCTATTACTTTTTTTATCTCTACCTCTCTCCCGCACTGATAATCGAACCGGTATAAGCTTGCCATCGCATGTATGAATTTTCTTGCCCTTGCTGCCCTCAACTGTTGGTATATAACCTAGTTATCTTGTTGAATGAAGTTACTTCTAATCACCTTGTCTCTCTGTTAGTACCTAACAAATACCTTGCGACATTCGTTACAGTTGATACGTATCGTCTACCAGCACTACGTTAAAGGTTTAAAGGCCGGACATGAATGGCAGAGACAACATAGAGTGACATTGTCCTAGTAAGCAGGACAATGACCCAGAGACTTGACCATATATCATATGATCAGCGACGAAGCCCCCTCTCCACCCAAGCTAGGACCAGGGACGACCAGGCAACGGCTGCTAATGACTCAGCAGGTAGACCTATAGGCATCCCCAAACTCCACAACCTTAGCTAACAAGGCTGGTAAGGTTGCAGACACCAAAGGCACTAATGAGTCTGAGCAGGAGTCAAATCTCCGACTGGCAAACATCAGAGACGTTAGCAATCAGGCCACAACAACCCCTAATAATTCGTGTTTATTCGCCAGGGATTATATTTTAGCTCATCCACTACTATATACTGAAAGTGGATTAAAGATTTGTCTTTCAATTAGGCAACGAGTAATGCAAAGCTAATTTGCTTTCTATTGCTCTATTCAAAGACACTCTTAATTATCTGCTTTTATTTCTTCTTTCTGGTTTCCTTTGCTTTCTTCTGTTCATTTTAAACTGCTATTCGTAAATTTCCACTTATAATCTACTAAATAAATGTAACGTTCATCTTCGATATATTCTACAGAATACATTAACCGTATCCATGCTAACGAATTTCTCTCTCTCTCTCTCTCTCTCTCTCTCTCTCTCTCTCTCTATGTATGTGTGTATATATATATATATATATTCTCTCTCTCTCTCTCTCTCTCTCTCTCTCTCTCTCTCTCTCTATATATATATATATATATATATCAGATCGTAAATGCATAGAGAAATAGAGAACGTGAACATAGCGATTACAAAATTTGCCCTATTTTTATGGGTCTACTACATCATATTCTATAATTAATAAAAAATCTGTATATAGTAGGCAAACGTAAAGCAATTACGTCCAACCAAAGAACACTGTTCAAAGCAATAAAACTTGAAACTTGGGTCAGATCTCCATCGATATTATGACGGACATAATTGTGCAGGATTATAAAATGTCGCGCGATTTTTCCCTTTATTTACATTTGTGCTGACCTATTCTTACTTTCCTAGATTAACGGGTTCAGTGATAATGTCTGTTCATTGATATCACAAAACTCAATGAACACACATTAAGCAAAACAATCTAGCATTCCAAAACAGAATGTGTTCAAAGTTCAAATGAGTTGAGAAACAGCAAAGACAACTAAGTAAAAGCAAAAGATATAATTTAAAACAAAAACATTACCTTGTGCTCAATAATAATAAAAAACGATTCTGTCAAGTATCATAGAAAAGGTTAATGTGAGTTTATTAGGGATAATTTGCATTTCGAGACTGTTTGCGTAATTTATTCTTCGTTAACGAGGACTCTGTAAACAGCATGAAAAGCATTTTGCTTAATATTCTACCTACAACTTCCTTTCAAGTTAAGGGAAATTTATGCTCAAGTGCAAAGGCAGTCTCCAAATTTATATATATTTATATATATATATATATATATATATATTATATATATAAAAGTAACTTCAGTTCAGCACTTGCAATAGAGTGTTCCACTTAGTTTTTCAGACGCGTAGTATAGTGCTGATTCTGGCCAAAATATTTATTTTTTGGTTAACTTGTATTTCTTTATATGTCGATCCACCTATTTCCATTCCTCAAATATTTATTTGCTGGTTAACTTATATTTCTTTATATGTCGTTTCACTTATTTCCATTCCTCAAATATTTATTTGTAGATAAACTTATATTTCTTTATATGTCGTTCCATCTATTTTCATTCCTCAAATATTTATTTGCTGATTAACTTATATTTCTTTATATTTCGTTCCACCTATTTTCCTTCCTCAAATATCTATTTTCTGGTTAACTTATATTTCTTTAAATGTCGTTCCACCTATTTTCATTCCTCAAATATTTATTTTCTGGTTAACTTATATGTCTTTATATGTCGTTCCACCTATTTTCATTTCTCAAATATTTATTTGCTGGTTAACATATATTTCTTTATGTCGTTCCATCTATTTTCATTCCTCAAATATTTATTTGCTGATTAACTTATATTTCTTTATATTTCGTTCCACCTATTTTCCTTCCTCAAATCTTTATTTTCTGGTTAAATTATATGTCTTCATATGTCGTTCCAGCTATTTTCACTCCTCAAATATTTAATTGCTGGTTAACATATATTTCTTTATGTCGTTCCATCTATTTTCATTCCTCAAATATTTATTTGCTGGTTAACTTGCATGTCTTTACATGTTGTTCCACCTATTTCCATTCCTAAAATATCTATTTGCTGGTTAACTTATACATCTTAATATGTCGTTCTACCTACTTTCATTCATTTCACAAGAGGCCATTCGATTGTGGTATGTTTCTTTATATGTTTAACGCCACTTCCGCATCCTCCATGTTAATGTTTGTGCATTCTAGATAATAACAATTATTCTAACATCTTGCATTTTACCTCTCGCTACCTCCCATGTTACACACAATATGAAAATTAACGAAATAACTTCGTTATACGTTCCAGCCAGCACAATGTATGCTACCTGTATTCCACCTTCAACAACAAAGTTAAAAATTCAACGCCCAGGTCCTATGGGAGGATTCCAGTTTATGTCAGAAATCTAGGAATCTAGGAATCTATAGAGGTGTATCAACGTTCTAGTGCAACACACCTAGGACGAGCCACACCTTAAATCAATAGCAGGTAACTGAGATCGAGTAACTTTCCGTATGTTATTCTAAGTTAGATTCTGGGAGTCTGGCAAGAGACGATATCATGCCTTTGAGAGGCACAATTCGCCCTGCCATGAACTCTTTCCTGAAGGGAAGTTTGCGAAAATAAACAGATCAAATGCTCTTTTTAAGTCACCTATACAATATGGGCAGGTAACATTAAAAGTGAAATCTCATCAAGAATAATAATAATAATAATAGTAATAATGATAAAAATAACAATAATAATAATCATTAATAACAACAGCAATAGTAATAAAGATGACGATGATTATACTCAAACTAATAATAATAATAATAATAATAATAATAATAATAATAATAATAATATTAAGAATAAAAATAATGATAGCAATAATAATAATAACAATAAAAATAATAATAATAATAATAATAATAATAATAAAAGTAATCATAAATTATTTAGTAAGCAAAGCAAAATAAATACTCTCCTACGAATACATGGCAAAAGCATTATAAAAAAAAAATCATAAAAAGCAACAAGAAAATAAAAAAAAAATTTAATAAAGGCAACAGACTGAATTACTCCCCACCCCAAAGAAGCCTCATGAAAAAGAGCAAATTGAATAGATCCCTTAAGATGAATAAATGGTTTTCCTTTGCATCCACAGGAAAACGAATAAATAGCGAAAGGTAATAAAAGGTGGTTCTAAGAGGTATTACTAATGTTACGAATAAGATGCTTATTTATGTTACAGATGGGAAAATTAAAATTGTAAAATTAAATATTCTCTTGCGGGATACTGAAGTCACTTATGAGCATTAGTGAAATGAAATCGGAAAATCTTTTAATCCATCCTTTAATATTATATGTATATATATATATATATATATATATATATATATATATATATATATATATATATATCGCAGTTACCAAGAGAGATTAGTTCACCAGACTTTCAACGGTCCTCCACAAGCCACTAGTAGAGTTGGAAGATCCACACCTACATGGCTGAGGGCTATGAAGCGTGAAGTAGAAGATGACGAATGGAGATTGATTTAAAAGCTCAAGATAGAGACGACTGGTGAAATCTAACTAGGGCCTTTTGCGTCAATAGGCGTAGGAGGAGGAGATGAGAATATATATATATATATATATATATATATATATATATATATATATATATATATATATATATATATATATATATATATATATATATATATATATCACAAGTAACGGGCTATCCTTTTATGAATCTAGCCAATGAGTCCTCTGAGGCCCTTTGCATTAATAAGCGTAAGAAATGATTATAAATATATATATATATATATATATATATATATATATATATATATATATATATATATACATATATATATATATATATATATATATATATATATATATATATATATATATATATATATATATATATATATGTAGGGTTGTGGTAGCCTACTGAAAACGCTCTTGCCTGGCATTCTACTGGCCGGGAGTTAAAGCCCTGCTATAGCTGGATAATTTCTAGTAGTGTATAACGAGCCGAGAGAAGGTTGTGACTCAAAGGCAGGATGAAAGCAACTGAGTAACTTTATTACAGAACACTCGCTTTTATATACATACTCAAAGGCACCTGATAATACCCCTTCAGGAGGTCGAACGTGAAGAAAACCTTCGCTTTGTGCAGGTAGATCACGTTGGCGATGTTTGGGAGGGGGTAGTGATACGGTTCTGTTTGCATGATCAGGCTCCTGTAATCCCCGCACGGACTGAGGGAGCCGTCTTTCTTCAGAACGATGTGTAAGGGTGATGCTATGGGCTGGAGGCCTTTTGGCAAAGGCCCATTTCCTCCATTTCGGAGAACGTCTGTTTGGCGGCTGCCAATCATTACAGTGCCAGACGTCTGAATTTTGCGAAGACTGGGGGTCCCGGCATCTTGATATGGTGATAAATACCGTGCTTGGCAGGAGCCGTGGGCGTTTGGCGAAGTTCTGGATGGAGAACTTCCGGGTACGACGTGAGGAGGTGGGCGTAGGCATCCGTGGGTGCGCTGATGTGGAGAGCGAGGTTGAAGAGGGCGGGTTGAAGAGGTGTCGATAAGTACGAGTCTGCTTTGACCAATCGTCGGTGGGCGACATCAACCAGATGGTGGAAATGAGAGAGGAAATCCGCACCGAGGATTAGCAATGTGACGTCAGCAACAAGAAACTTCCAATTACATTTACCGTTTCCAAACGATAATGTGAGGTTCTCGTAACAGTAGGTGGGTATCGCAGATCCGTTGGCAACTACCAAGCGGACGTCGGCAAACGTAGACAGACTATGTCGTGTCCTGAAGAGTTCCCTTGGCAAAAGAGAACGACAAGCACCCGTGTCTACCAAAAATCGCCCTCCCGTTCCTGCATCATATAAAAAAAAAGATTAGAAACACGGGAGGCCACCGCCATGAGTGATGGCCTAATTACACGTTTTTTTGGCCACTGACAATCCTTGGCACATTTCTTCGCCGTTGCCCGAATCTGCTGTGGTAGTAGCAAAACTGCGGCAGATGGGAGGGAGTAGGGGCTGTAGAAGTCGTTTGTTGGAGCGCGAGCGATTGGTGGGTGGTGGGTTGCTTTGTCGCCGCTTCGGCACGTCACTGGGTATGAGGCATGTATGTCCTACGGCATTCACGTCAGCTTCAGTTGCTATTGAATAGGCGTCCTCTTCGTCAGGAGTGGAGGCGTTGATGGAGGTCTTGAAGGTCGTGAAGTGGCGGTCCATAAGGGGGTCGACTTTGGTCATCAAGTCCTTTATGGGTAAACTATCGACATCGGTTATGGCAGCGCGTACAGGTTCGGGTAAATGGTGTATCCAAAGGGCACGAAGTAGGTTCACCTCACGAGGAGAGCCGTCTGCGGCAGGTTGCAGGCAAGCGATACTGGTCATTTCTCTGAGGGCGAGCGAAGCCCTTTGGGCTCCCAACGATTGTTAAGAGAGCTGAAAAAGCTTTGCTATACGGGCGGCTGGCGACGGCGAGTACTGCTGCAGAAGGTATGTTTTGAGGGCGTCATACGCTATTGGGGTGTCTCCTTGTTAACGAAGCCAGTCGGATATTTCCGGGGAGGTGTCCTCGGGTATCACAGCGAGAACATAATCTGCTTTGGTGGTTGAGCGAGTCACGCCCTTGATACGAAACTGGACTTCTGCGTGCTGAAACCAAGCAAACGCCTCTCAGCTGGTGAACGACGAAAGTTTCAATGGGGCAGCGGCAGCGTCAACTTCCGTGGAGTCCGCCATAGTACCAACCACGGAGGGGTGAGGGGGGTTGGAAGGCGGGAGGAGCGAGTCGACTTCCGGGGTCACCAATGTAACGAGCCGAGAGAAGGTTGTGACTCAAAGGCAGGATGAAAGCAACTGAGTAACTTTATTACAGAACACTCGCTTTTATATACACACTCAAAGGCAACAAGAAATTTCCTGTTCAACCGATACCCCACCGGTTGACAGTTAATGGTGAGAACAACAGACATGTTATTTCAGGTTCTTGTCAGTGCGAGGGGAGAGCGAAGATACAAGCATAATATATACAAAAATTGAAATGTACGATCGTGTGACACACAGTTGGTACAAGTGTCTGCAATCTCACCATCCTTGTGAACTATAGTAGCCAAAAATATTCAGGGCGAAATAAACTCCACCCTCTGATGACATCATAGCCAATCACGTTGTATCCCACACTAGCAAGGGTCACAATACATCGCCTTACAAATTTCAAACTTTACTATCTTACAATTACTTTAAGGAGATGTGTTGTGACCGCTGTTAAGGTGAGACATATGATTAGCTATGACGTCATCAGGGGGTGGGGCTTATTTTGCATAGAATCTTTATGGGGACTTTAAGGATGCGAAATTTCGGGGAGTCTATACGTCTACCTGCTGAGGCACCAGTAGCGATTGCCTGGCCTTGCCTGGTCCTAGCTTAATGGAGGGGAGGCTTAGGCGTCAATCATATGTAGGTTATGAAATTAAGGGGTATAGTGAAAATAGGTAACACACAAAACTAAAAGACACAAGAGGCACCGATGCGAAGGCGAAGCCTCGACCTGAACCTTTATGGTCAGTCTTTAGGACCGTTCCCCAGCTTTTACCCAATTAGCCCAAGCTAGGACCAGGGAAGACAATGCAATGGCAGCTGATGAATCAGCAGGTATCACTTATATAACTATACTTTGATATCTTTACCATCAGTCAAGATGTTAAAAAAAAAGTAAATAATAAAACCATAAGATCCCTTTAAAGTACCTACTTATATAGGTAAAGACCTTAAACAAAATGTGAAAAATAGTTTGGCAATATCAAGTTAAATTCAAAAGTTTCAACGGCCATATTTGTTCCAAAAATAATCAATAACTAATTCTACCACCTCAATAACTTCCAAATTCTACCCTTATCTTTATCTTACACTGTATGTATGACTCTACAGCACGAACATTAAACAAAATGCAAACGAAAAGGCAGCAAAGAATCAGGAAATTTTAAACGACGACACCACAAGAAATTTGAAAACATCAAAAACATCCAAGGAAGAAGACAGTGACTACTTGATACCCCAATGGGCAGATAGTAAACAAACTCAAAGAATGCAAAATAAAGCAAAGAATAGGGGAAGAACAATGAAATCCCCGCACAGAAAGAATAAACTAAAAAAAAAAAAAAAGCCTAAGAAAGATGAGAAGACAGTAAACAAACCCCAAGAGATGAATTAACAAAACCTGGGCAAATAAAAGATTCGACTTTGTACGACTCCACACCAAAGAATGACAAGTCAGCAAGTGGAACCCCTTACCATTCAAAAAATAAAAAATAAATGAATAAATAAAAAAATAAGAATAAAAAATAAATATAAAAGAGCAAATAATAAGAAAGGAAATAATTCAAATAGGCGGTCAACGAACATCAAAAGCGAAACATGAATCAGTGATCAACAACGAATGAGCAGACAGAAAACAAGCTGAGAATAAGAGAGCAAACAAAAAAAAATTAAGCTGAGAATAAGAGAGCAAACAAAAAAAAATTAAGCTGAGAATAAGAGAGCAAACAAAAAAAAAATTAAGCTGAGAATAAGAGAGCAAACAAAAAAAAATTAAGCTGAGAATAAGAGAGCACACAGAAAAGAATTCAAATTGCGAATAAGAGCAAACAGAAAACAATTTAAGCTGAGAATGATAAGAGAGCAGACAGAAAACAATTTAAGCTGAGCACAATAAGAGAGCAAACAGAAAACAATTCATGATGAGAATGATAAGAGAGCAAACAGAAAACAAATTAAGCTGAGAATGATAAGAGAGCAAACAGAAAACAAAATTAAGCTGAGAATGATAAGAGCGCACACAGAAAAGAATTCAAATTGAGAATATTGCTAAGATTAATAAGAGAGCAAACAGAAAACAATTTAAGCTGAGAATAACAAGCGCAAAAAGAAAACAATTTATGCTGAGAAATGATAAGAGAGCAGACAGAATAGAATTTAAGATCAGAATAACAAAAGAGCATGAAAAACAATTTAAGCTGAGAGCAGACAGAAAAGAATTTAAGATCAGAATAACAAAAGAGCAAACAAAAAACAATTTAAGCTGAGAGCAGACAGAAAAGAATTTAAGATCAGAATAACAAAAGAGCAAACAAAAAACAATTTAAGCTGAAAATTATAAGAGTGCAGACAGAAAACAACTTAAGCTCAAAATAACAAAAGAGCAAACAAAAAACAATTTAAGCTAAGAATAATAAGAGAGCAGACAGAAAGCAATTTAAGCTCAGAATGACAAGAGAGCAAAAAGAAAATAATTCAAGCAAAGAATGACAAGAAGAGCTAACAAAAGCAGAGCAAAGAAAGAGGAGATAACGACGTCCTAACCCCGAGCAAAGAAAGTGAAGACAGAACTCCTTCGAAGGTGTAGAGGGAGAAAAAGGCAACACACCGGACTGGATTTTCTCGACGAAAGCAGATTGGAGACGACGTTTCATAAAACGATGAAGTGACGCTGCAAAGCTGATCCCTGCAATGCTCCGGGCGTCTTCGGCTCTTCTTTTCATCTTCCACCTCAAGAATTACACTTACCTGAGGTCGGGGCCTCAAACAAACAGACAAACAAACTCCCACAAGCAGACTTACATCCAAACAAGTAGACATGGTGCATCACCAGCCTGGATTTCGCGGCGCTACAGTACACAAACATAAAGTCACCTACACCATCTACACAAGCATACACTGCTCCTTGAGTCTCTCTCTCTCTCTCTCTCTCTCTCTCTCTCTCTGATTCACAGACTTGCATCGCTACACAAATACATTACCGCGTGCCCCAGACTGAGTCCACTCGTGTTGTTCGACCCCACAAGCACACATACGAAGAAAAATATCACAACCAACCACACAAACACGGCGGAAAGCGATCTCTCTCTCTCTCTCTCTCTCTCTCTCTCTCTCTCTCTCTCTCTCTCTCTCTCTCTCTCTCTCTTAAAGCTGAGTTCACAAACGCCACCCAAAAGGAAAAGCGAAATAAAATCATTTTTGAAAAGGAAGGTCATAAAGAGCACTAGCAAAAAATGCTGATCGGGGACGAGAGAGAGAGAGAGAGAGAGAGAGAGAGAGAGAGAGAGAGAGAGAGAGAGAGAGAGAGGGGGGGGGGGTAGGGGGATATTTTTTCCAACGCATAAAGCACCGGAGACACAAAAACAGTCGGACAGACAGACTAAAAATAACGCAGCGATTGTCAGTTCTCATCGGTGCCTCGTAACAGTCGCCATCACTGCATTTCTCGTATCAGCTTCGATGATCGTCCGTCGTACATTATGATTAATAAATGAATCTTTGTGTTGTCCTTTTTATTGAGTAGTTATATCGTCTAAATCGTTCTACATTAATCTTTGTAAGTATATCCATTAATAATACTATAATACATTGATATCTACATTATAACTAAATATAATATCTATATTACTATTAAATACAAATTTTGAAATCTCATAATTTTTGTTATTATCATTTCATAAGTTGTCGTAGTTAGAGTTCTATTATCTGAATAATTTTCTCATTTTCATATGATTTTTGTTCTATCATTTACATAAGTTGAACGGTGTAAAATCAAAATTTAAGAGCACATTTTCATACCACACATTATTTCATCCTCCCTATCAGTTTAAACAAGTAACTAACTAGTTATGAGTTAATATTTGCTGTTGTTCATTGTGCTTAGGAACTTTAATCATTGATACCTTTTCTTCACCATTACTCCATACCATTTTTACATCTTTAAATCAGACACTTATAATACCTGACCACTTTTAATATTCATTCTAGCATTAATAGTATACCTTTCATTATATTTATGTACTAACTAAACTACGGTTTATATTTGAAAACAAAAAAAATAACCCCTTGAGAATATATTACAATACTCAGTAATATTCCTGGGTAGTACAATGGTAACGTGTTCGCCTAGCACTCGCCTGGCAGCAGATCGATCCCAGCCCACGACCGTGAGTTTAAGCTATCTACTGGGGAAGTCACTTCTGTGGTTGAGCACCACACTGGGGTGTTGAGCTTGCCAGAATGGCGTTCTGGTGAGCATCTATCCTCATGAAACTGGAACTGAAACCAGACACCTCCACATTTTACCTTTCAATCAAATAAATATCAGCCTCACCCATAAACAGTCACATGATAAAAGTAGTTCGTGCAGTACTTTCAATAGTTACCCATATCACCAACGTACTTCATCCACTACTGTACAAGTACTGATATCTCATATCAGAAGAATGTTGCGTACTGGGCCCCAGAATACTCGTTCACATCATGAATTATTTCATTATTGCTACTACAATGGTGGGCAAGTGTGTGATTACGTTTAGCAAACTGGTACAAGTGGGACAGTGGTATGTTTAAAGGCCGCTCATGAATGACAGAGGCAAGGGACAGTGACATTACCCTAGCAAGCAGGATAATGCTCTAGAGACTGACTAAATATGCATACGATCAGGGCCCAAGTCCCTTGTCCACCCAAGCTAGGACCAAGTCGGGCCAGGCAATGGCTGCTGATGACTCAGCGTATAGACCTATCGGCTCCCCCAAGCTCACAAGGATGGTGATGCTGCTGGGACCAAAAGGAACTAACGAGTTTGAGCGGGACTCTGACACCAGTCTGGCGTTCACCAGTCAGGGACGTTACCAAATCGGCCCCCACAAGTGTATATACAATATATGGGCAATAGGCAAAGATGCAATGCCACAGTTAGATGTTTCACCCACTGCTACCTGTGCCTAGTAAACAGGGCCAATAATATGATTGATCTCGGCTTTCCTTGCAACTGCACCATAATCAATTAGGTTTTATTTTACAATAACGATGCATAATATTCATAATTACCTCCGCCAACGAAGTTGGAAGGAAGTTATGTTTTAGCCCCTACTTGTCCGTTTGTTTTTGTGTGAGTGTTTGTGAATAATTTTCTGGCCACAATTTTAATCGTAGGTATTGACTGTTATATAAAAGCAGGAAATAATTAAATTTTGCAGGGTCAAGGTCACGGTCAAGCAAAATATCCCATTCCTGCAATCAATCAGCCATAAGTTTGGATATCGTTGTCACAAAGACTTCAAACTTGGTTCATATTTAAGCGTATGATAATCCACGACAATTAATACATGTTAAGGTCAAAGGTTAAGGTCGAACAAAGGTCCAGAAATAAGCTGCCGTGGCGGAGATCTGTGCTCTACTGAGTGGCCTTCTATTTAACCGATGTTTGCATTCTCAGAATACCAAAACTCAATGACCAGCTTCTAAACAACATACGCCATTTACCTGATGTGGAATACTATTGTTTTTCCAACAAATGCTTTAATCTTTCATCCAGTGATCAATTTGGGTTTTTAATCTCTAAAAATTGTCTAAATCAGAAAAATTATTCTGTGTAAAGCTCTAGTCAGCTTCTGTTTTGGTGTTGCCATTATCAATGCCAAAAATTATTCGTTTCCAAAATGCTAGTCGTAACCTTACTGAGAGCTGGCAATGATGATTATGTTGTCAAACATACAACACCCATATCCTAGCAATAAAACTAGTTATGTCCTTGACATGTGATCGGCAGACTGGGGTTCGAGTCCCGCTCAAACTCGTTAGTCTGCTGAGTCATTAGCAGCCACTGCCTAGCCCTTCTTGGTCCTAGCTTGGGTAGAAACGGGGCTTGGGCGTTGATCATATGTATATATGGTCAGTCTCTAGGGAATTGTCTTGCTCGATAGGGCAATGTCACTGTCCCTCGCCTCTGCCAGTCATGAGCGACCTTAAAACTTTTAAACCTTGCGCTGCCTGAGTTCACTTGAATCCAGCAGCGTTTCAATTAAATATCGGAACATTAAGGGGTCCTCGTCGAGTGTTAACTCTATCTTCATGGATCTTTTTTTTTTTTTTTCGTCTTCTTTTTTGCAACCTTTGCGTTATGGCCACTTTGAGATTTTAAAAGATCCCAAATGTTATATTATTACTATTATTATCATTATTATTATTATTATCATTATTATTATTATCATCATTATTAGTTGCTAAACTACACAGTTCTTGTGTATCATTATTATTACTTGCTATAAGCCCAAGGCCTCCAACAGGGAAAATACCCCACCGAGAAAAGGAAAAAAGGAAATAAATAAACTAAGATAAGAATAATTTAAGAACAATAACATATAAGGTATACTAGCATGAAGTCACAACCCCCAAAAATACTGAATTTTTGTCTTTATCCCTTAAGACCCTCATGATTTCAATTTAATTTTCTTTAGTTTCGAAGAGTAATAGAAAAACAATAACATAATCACCGCACCAACATCTAGAAGCAAATACTGCATCTGAAATCGCTGAAATCATCATTCATGTTACGTCAGCAGTATGCAAAATACTTTCGACGATATTTTATCTGCCTTTCATGGCTAAAAGTCTCGAAAACAAATTTTGAATAAACCAGGCACCTGACACCAGATACTCCCATTTCCACAACACCCTTCTCCCCGACTACCAGCCAGCACCTCCCTCTCATATGCAAGCAAATATAATTCTAGTTTTGGCGGACAGGTTTCCCGTCTACGAATACCTCTGAAGCTTGGTCCCGGGCTCGCATAATCTCGTTAGAAGATATCAATGTGGAATTAGGTAGCATCTGACAACGAGGGAGGAAAATTCATTGCAGTTTATCCCTCAAAAAACTAAGTTTCCTTCCAAGGTTTCCTATACTAATGTGACGGCCGAGAGAAGGTTGTGAACTCAAAGGCAGTGTGAAAACAACTGAGTTAATTTATTATGGAACACTCTCCTTTATATACAAAACCTTAAGGCAATAGGCATTTTCATGTTCACAAAACAGACAATGTTACAGAGGCGATACGCAGACATGTATATTCAGGTTCTTTTTAGTGCGAGGGAAGAGCGCAGATACAAGCATAATATATACAAAATAATTTATGTACGATCGTGTGACACACGGTTGGAACACTCCCTTCTCCCCGACCACCAGCCAGCACCTCCCTCTCATATGCAAGCAAATATAATTCTAGTTTTGGCGGACAGGTTTCCCGTCTACGAATACCTCTGAAGCTTAGTCCCGGGCTCGCATAACCTCGTTAGAAGATATCAATGTGGAACTAGGTAGCATCTGACAACGAGGGAGGAAAATTCATTGCAGTTTATCCCTCAAAAAACTAAGTTTTCTTCCAAGCTTTCCTTTACTAATCTTGGATAGTGTTATAGCTTCTGTTTCATGGCCTTCCACTGTCTTGGATTAGAGTTCCATTGCTTGAGGGTGCACAAGGCCATGCTATTATATCCTGTTTCTCTTCCAATTGTTTTATTTTTTTATTTTTATACCTCATATATGAAAGATCTAATTATTGTTCTTAATTTATCTTACTTTTATTGTTCATTACTTCACTCATAGTTTATTTACTTCCTTCTTTACTTTCCTCACTGGGCTATTTTCCCTGTGGAAGACCTAAGGGTTATAGCATCTTGTTTTTCCAACCAGGGTCGCAGCTTAGATCGTAATAATAATAATAATAATAATAATAATAATAATAATAATAATAATAATAATAATAATAATAATAACTAGCTGAACTCGAAAAGGATATTGTTTATAAGATCGGCATTTTTCCCAGTTGAAGCTCTTGGGATGTTAGTATCCTGCTTTTCCAACTAGGGTTGTATCTTAGTTAATAATAATAATAATAATAATAATAATAATAATAATAATAATAATAATAATAATAATAATAATAATAATAATGAAGACGATGATGATAAAGAGAAGATTTAACATAAAAGGAAGGAATTATGTTTCATTTAGAAAAAAATTATAATAATAATATTAATAAATTCTTATTATTATCATAGTAAATAATAATAATAATAATAATAATAATAATAAAAATAATAACAATAATAATAATAATAATAGAGAGAAGATTTAACGTTAAAGGAAAGAATCGTCTGTTTACTTTTATCCCTAAATCCTTGTGCGCCAATCC
>NC_090761.1:19922529-19955029 GCF_036898095.1 Palaemon carinicauda
GAAAGAGGATGAAGGTACTAAAATACTTTGTGTATCGAGGAAGAGGTTGAAGGAACTAAAATACTTCCTGTATCGAGGAAGAGGATGAAGGAATTAAAATACTTCCTGTATCGAGGATGAGGATGAATGAACTAAAATATTTCCCGTATCAAGAAAGAGGATGAAGGAACTAAAATACTTGCTGTATCGGGGAAGAGGTTGAAGGAACTAAAATAACTCCCGTATTGAGAAAAAGGGTTAAGGAACTAAAATACTTAAATACTTCCTGTATCGAGGAAGAGGATGAAGGAACTAAAATAATTCCCGTATTGAGGAAGAGGTTGAAGGAACTAAAATAACTCCCATATTGGGAAAAAGGATGAAGGAACTAAAATACTTCCTGTATCGAGGAAGAGGATGAAGGAACTAAAATATTTCCCGTATCAAGAAAGAGGATGAAGGAACTAAAATACTTCCCGTATCAAGAAAGAGGATGAAGGAACTGAAATACTTCCTGTAACGGGGAAGAGGTTGAAGGAACTAAAATAATTACCGTATCGAGGAAGAGGATGAAGGAACAAAAATACTTCCCGTATCAAGAAAGAGGATGAAGGAACTAAAATACTTCCTGTATCGGGGAAGAGGTTGAAGGAACTAAAATACCTCCCGTATTGAGAAAGAGGATGAAGGAACTAAAATAATTACCGTATCGAGGAAGAGGATGAAAGAACTAAAATACTTCCCGTATCGTGAAAGAGGATGAAGGAAATGAAATACTTTGTGTATCGAGGAAGAGGTTGAAGGAACTAAAATACTTCCTGTATCGAGGAAGAGGATGAAGGAACTAAAATACTTCCTGTATCGAGGAAGAGGATGAAGGAACTAAAATACTTCCTGTATCGAGGAAGAGATTGAAGGAACTAAAATATTTCCCGTATTGAGGAAGAGGATGAAGGAACTAAAATACTTCCCGTATCAAGAAAGAGGATGAAGGAACTAAAATACTTCCTGTATCGGGGAAGAGGTTGAAGGAACTAAAATACCTCCCGTATTGAGAAAGAGGATGAAGGAACTAAAATAATTACCGTATTGAGGAAAAGGATGAATGAACTAAAATACTTCCCTTATCGTGAAAGAGGATGAAGGAACTAAAATATTCCGTGTATCGAGGAAGAGGTTGAAGGAACTAAAATACTCCCTGTATCGAGGAAGTGGATGAAGGAATTAAAATACTTCCTGTATCGAGGAAGAGGATGAAGGAACTAAAATATTTCCCGTATTGAGGAAGAGGATGAAGGAACTAAAATACCTCCCGTATTGAGAAAGAGGATGAAGGAACTAAAATACTTCCTATATCGAGGAAGAGGTTGAAGGAACTAAAATACCTCCCGTATTGAGAAAGAGGATGAAGGAACTAAAATACTTACCATATCGAGAAAGAGGATGAACTAACTAAAATACTTACCGTATCGAGAAAGAGGATGAAGGAACTAAAATATTTCCCGTAATGAGGAAAAAGATGAAGGAATTAAAATACTCCCGTATCGAGAAAGAGGATGAAGGAGCTAAAATACTTACCGTATTAAGGAATAGGTTGAAGGAACTAAAATACTTATTGCATCGAGGAAGATGATGAAGGAACTAAAATACTTCTAGTATCGAAGTAGAGGTTGAAGGAGCTAAAATACTTCCCATATCGAGGAAGAGGATGAAGAAACTAAAATACTTCCTGTATCACGAAATAAGTTGAAGGCACTAAAATACTTCCCGTATCGAGGAAGAGTTCGAAGGAACTAAAATACTTCTCAAATGGAGGATGAGGATGAAGGAACTAAAATATTTTTCGTATTGAGGACGAGCATGATGGAACTTAAATACTTCCGTATCCTGGAAGAGGATGAAGGTATTAAAATAAGAATAAAATACTTCCCGTACCTAGGAGGAAGACCTTTTGGAGCTCAGCTACTCGTTAAAATCCCATGAAAATGTCTATTTTAATTGTTCATGGTAGATTAAAATCGGAATATTTTCCGCCTCATTCTTTGGAAATTCTTTTTAGTCAATGCAACCTTTGTTCCATCTCAGTAGTGGGTCTGCGTGAGAGTCTTAAGGACAAATCCTGTCTTCTCAGAAATGAATTCTTCCCACAATCTTAGTTCCTTTCTCTTCAATGATTTGTAAAATAAAAGCTTCTAAACATCGATGAATGGAGAGAAATAACATTTTCGCACAAACAAAACTGGCTCAAATGATGGAAAAACAAGATAAAATAATCTTGTTATTTTGGATTTCTTGAAAAATCAAATAAAAGTAATATCTGGCAGATATTTATCAGAAGAGAATATAACAAAGTCAGCATATAAGTTACTTACCGACAAGAGAGAGAGAGAGAGAGAGAGAGAGAGAGAGAGAGAGAGAGAGAGAGAATGAAAAATAAATTAATATCAGATATATTTATCTGTATAATATATAACTGATTCAGACTATAGAAGTTACTTACCAACGAGAGAGAGAGAGAGAGAGAGAGAGAGAGAGAGAGAGAGAGTAATGCATCACGTGAACAATAGGAGATAAATACATCCCGTGCATAAAATATTTCTTCCCTGACCATAACTCCTGCAACGAAAGAACAGAGACGAGGCTAATGAGAATAGAGGATAGAGAGAATAACGACGGGGGATTAAGGAATATGTAGGGAACAGGGAAGCGAACAGGAAATGAACTCGAGAGTGGCCGAAACCCTTTAATGAAAGGATACGTTTCAGCGTCCCCCCCCCCCTTTCCCTCAAACCCCAGTCACCTGCTGCCCAGGATGGAAGAAAGGACCCCGGACCACCCAGTCTCCTGTGTTCCCAGGGTCGCTGTGATACCATTACTGCTGCTTCCTGGTGGAAATTGAGAAATTCTGGAACCGAATGTTTATTTTAATGTTGTTGCTGTTCTTTAAAATATTTTATTTTTCCTTGTTTCCTTTCCTCACTGGAATATTTTCCCTATTGGGGCCCCTGGGCTTATAGCATACTGATTCTCCAACTAGGGTTGTAGTTTAGCAAGTAATAATAATAATAATAATAATAATAATAATAATAATAATAATAATAATAATAATACCGGAACAAAAAGTAGACCAGGTGAAGAAAGATGTTAAACAAATGATTTGCAGGATATGAAGAGTGGTAGAAACGAACGAATGCAAAATGCAGACAGTTTTCCTGTGCGAAATACATGTATGATAAAACAAAGGCTAGAGTTTCAACATAAAAAAAGATGAAATTATATATAACGAATTCAAAATACAGTTTTCCGTAGCGAAAAACCGCTCAAACTCGTTAATTTCTTCGGTGGATGCAACCTCACCATCCTCGTAAGCTAAGGATAAAGGGTTTGGGGGAGCCTATAGGTGTATCTGCTGTCATAAGCAGACATTGCTCTCTTTGGTCATAGCTTGGGTGGAGAGGAGAGGGAGTTTAGGCGCTTATCATATGTATGGTATATATGGTCAGTCTCTAAGGCATTGTCCTGCTTAATAGTGCAATGTCACTGTCCCTTAACTCTGCCATTCATGAGCGGCCTTTAAACCTTTAAACTACATCTTTAAAGATGTCGGATTTCAGTTCCAGTATCATCAGAATAGATGCTCACCAGATCGTCAGCAAGGCAAGCCAACCCCCCCCCCCCCCCGGGGCGCCTAACCACAGCAGTGGCCTCCCCAGTAAAGAGCTTAAACTCACAGTCCCGATCTGGGATCGATCTGCTGCCATGAAACTGCTAGGCGAACGCGTTACCACTGTACTAGCCAGGAGGCTACCCGAATGACCCTAGCAGTGATGGCGCCATATAATTTAGCTTCTAAAATTAAATCAATCACAGACAAATATGCAATAAATATTAAAAAACTGCAATTCAATGTAACAATTCCTTAAACTAGACAAATTTATTAAACCAAGTTGGCTTTATGCCAACACGAGTTTCTGTGTGTCCAGCGCAAACAAATACTAATACAATGTTAACTAAGTAAAACACCATGTAACTAAAATGAAAAAAACAAAAATTGTACTACATAGGACCAAACTAATTTTATATTCAAGATCTTCTAATTTCAGTTTATTTACATTTTTATTATTATTATTATTACTTACTAAGCTACAACCCTAGTTGGAAAAGCAGTATGCTATAAGCCCAGAGGCTCCAACAGGGAAAATAGCTCAGTGCGGAAAGGAAAAAAGGAAAATAAAATATTCTAAGAAGAGTAACAACAATAAATATCTCCTATATAAACTATAAAAACTTTAACAAAACAAGAGGAAGAGAAATAAGATAGGAGAGTGTGCTCGAGTGTACCCTCAAGCAAGAGAACTCTAACCCAAGACAGTGAAAGGCCATGGTACAGAGGCTATGGCACTACCCAAGACTAGAGAACAGTGGTTTGATTTTGGAGTGTCCTTCTCCTAGAAGAGCTGCTTACCATAGCTAAAGAGCCTCTTCTACCCTTACCAAGAGGAAAGTGGCACTGAACAAGTACAGTGCAGTAACCCCTTGGGTGATGAAGAATTGTTTGGTAATCTGTGTTGTCAGGTGTATGAGGATAGAGGGGAATATGTAAAGAATATGCCAGACTATTCAGTGTGTATGTAGGCAAAGGGAAAATGAACCGTAACCAGAGAGGAGGATCCAATGTAGTACTGTCTGGCCAGTCAAAAGACCCCATAACTCTCTAGCGGTAGTATCTCAACGGGTGGCTGGTGCCCTGGCCAACCTACTACCTACGGAAGATATCCAAACTGCGTGGCATAAAAACAGGCTCTCAATAGGTCTAGGCAGTACAGTGCGTTACTACCTATCAATCATGTAATGAACGCCGTGAGCATAAAATAATAGAGACGTGAATGTGTAAATAAACAGTGGCAAGTCGTTTACTTGAATGATTAAGTTTCTCCAAACCGAGCAACCTGTCTATCTCATTTTCTGTTTCTTGACATTTAGAGGCTTAAAGGTCGCTCATGAAAGGCAGAGGCAAGGAACAGTGACATTGCCATAGCGAGCAGGACAATCAACGCCCAAGCCTCCTCTCCACCCAAGCTAGGACCAGGGAGTGCCAGGCAGTGGGTGCTGAAGACTCAGCCGATAGACTTATAGGCTCCCCCAATCCCCCCAACCTTAGCTCACAAGAAGGATAAGGTTGCAGACACTAATGGCACTAACGAGTCTGAGCGAGACTCGAACCCCCAACTGGCAGACACCAGGCAGAGACGTTACCAATCAGGCCACAACAAGTCTAGAGATTTTCATTGCGGCCATTTCACAGCATCTGTGGCAATGTTTGTTTCCATGAGCAAGGGGAGGATATTGTTTATTGAGGCATAAGTGACTCGTTTATTTGAAAATCAAACTATGTTGGCATTATCCAGGTATAGCTTAACATGACATTTCACACGTTGGTAGATATAACCTATCTTGCACCCTTTTCATCTGATTGTGTACACAGACACACACACACACACGACCAGAAGCTATTATCTTTAAGTTGATTCCCATTGGGGTCTCTGATCTCGAGGTATGGGGAGAATCCAGATATTAGAAGAAATATAATATATAGCTTATATGAATATGAAAAACACGCCTAAATGTGAAGAATGTATCATATATATATATATATATATATATATATATATATATATATATATATATATATATATACATATAAGCTATTATATATAAAATATCTTATAAAACGAAAATTTTGTATAGTTAGTGGCATGAGACATAAGCGTTATATATCATTAGACATGTGCACCCTTTGACACAAGTCAAAAGGAATGTTTTATCTCGGCATCATTGGAAACACTTCCTCGATAAATACGAAAAGTTCATTACACAGCTCTCTCTTTTTATCAAGAGCAAACAATCACAATCTTAAATACAATTTTCAATTCAACATTTAATTCAGACGCAATGCTCCATAGATATGCATGTATTTGCAGTTAAATAAGTGTAGGCTATACATTTATTGAATGAAAAAATAATCTCATCTACCTACTGTCACTATATATATATATATATATATATATATATATATATATATATGATAAATTTTGCACATTTAGACGTTTTTCATATTCAAATAAGCCATATATTTTTGTATACATTAATGTCTGGATTCTCTTAACTATATCAGTAGATATGACTGCTGCACTTATTGGTGAATTATCCATTTTAATATACCGTATTCAAACTGGTATACCAGGGTCTCCACATTTGCTATCAGTTTTTAAGGAATCAAGGTTAATATCTCTAGAAATTATGTACATCTGTAGCTCCGATAGAACTTCCTCAGTTCAGTGACTGAAGACAATCTGTTGACATACCCAAGATCTTTAGACTTTGGATATACCTTTATATTGTCAGACGAAACAGTAAACAATGAAGTTCATATAAAGTAAATTTTTTAAAGCAAGCAATTAAAACATGCAACAGAAATAACAATAGTATTTTGAGAACAAAGCCACATTTTGAAGTACATAATGTCTTATCAGGTGAAAATCCTTAAACATATTTGTATATACCAATTGGAATTTTTCTATAATCTCTTAAACAGCGCTCAATAAAACCAGGTCATTGATCACCAATTTTCATTATGAAAATAGATAAGTTTCTGAAATTAAGCGCTAAATGGAGTGATATCTGAAATCAAGATATATTCATCCGGCTTTCTTGTTTTCAGCATTGATGTTTCATGAGACTGTTAAGCCCCTCTATGCATATTCTTCAAAACTAAAAAGTATACTGAATTTCCCGAGCTCTATAAGAATACACCTCGCGAATACAAATCTCGTAAACAATAGTAATAATCTTAACGAAAACACAAACAACTATAAAAGTGCAGACCTCCGGCACGGCAGCTTATTTCTCGAGGTTAGGGTTAATTCGGTCGACATTGACTTTTGACCTAGGACTTTGAAAATTGAATCACTTCCACGTTTCAACATAACAATTAATCCCAGAAAGTTTCACTAATATATGAGTATAATTGTGGCCAGGAAGTTCTTCACAAACAAACAGGCAAACGGAAAAACAGCGGCGAAAACATAACCTACTCTTAACTTCGTTAGTGGAGGTAAAAATCACAATAATATTATTACTAGTGATATCATTAATAATTTCCTCATTATCTACCACTCATTCCAAGCACTGCAAGACATCAATAAGCATTGCCGATCTGATCCAATTCGGAAGGAAAAGGAAGAAAAAAAAAAGTTAATTTACGTTCACCGGTTTTGATTAGAATTGATGGTGCGCCAACCTCCAAGATCCCTCCGGAGGAGGATTTGATCCTATCTTAATACAGTCGGTAAACTAGGTCAGTGGCTTATCGGGAGCTGAGAGAGAGAGAGAGAGAGAGAGAGAGAGAGAGAGAGAGAGAGAGAGAGAGAGATAGAGAGAGAAGAACTGCCTAGATTATGCTCAAGTATGGAATTGATGAGAGGGCAAACAGATGGTTATATTGGCGAGATGAATAACGGCCGAAGAAATGTCTTACTATTGCGTGGTCAAAATTGAAGCTGATACATATATAACATGAAGTTGGAGAAAACGTGATGATAATGTGATCATAAATCAAAAGTTTTATATGGGAAATGGAAAGAGAATAAAGGGACAAACTGGATAATCAATTGGCTGAGGTTAAAGACGAAAAATTTAAAGAAATACAAAAGGATTAGCCAATGCCTAATCCCATAACAAGAACAAAAGGACTATCATTATCACTTAATAAGTTGGAAAAGTAGGATGCTATAAGTCCAGGGGCTCCAAAATAGAAAGGAAATAAGGAAAAATAGAATACTTCAAGAATAGCAACAACTTTAAAATAAATATCACCTTTATGAACTATAAAAACTTTAACAAAACACGAGGAAGAGAAATAAGGTAGAGTAGTGTGACCGTGTGTACCTCCAAGCAAGAGAACTCTAACCCAAGAAGGTGGAAGACCATGGTAGAGAGGCTATGACACTACCCAAGAGGCTATGGCACTACCCAAGACTAGAGAACAATGGTTTGATTTTAAAGTGTCCTTCTCCCAGAAGAGCGCCTTACCAAAGCTAAATAGTCACTTCTACCCTTACTTAGAGGAAAGTGGCCACTGAATAATGATAGTGCAGTAACCCCTTGGGTGAAGAAGAATTGTTTGGTAATCTCAGCGTTGTCAGGTGTATGAGGACAGAGGAGAATATATACAGAATAGGCCAGATTATTCGGTGTATCTGTAGGCAAAGGGAAAATGAACTGTAACCAGAGAGAAGAATTGAATGTAGTACGGTCTGGCCAGACAAAGGACCCCACAACTCTCTAGCGGTAGGATCTAAACGGGTGGTTGGTGCCCTGGCCAACCTACTACCATCAAGCCGTATTTGTGTACCTATTAAGAAAGTGGGGAATAAAAGAAAAGGTGGAATGATGGAATGAAATTTAAAAAAAAAAAAAAAAATATTCGAAGTAAAACTAGATAATACAAGAGATAATTTAGA
Organism: Palaemon carinicauda; assembly: GCF_036898095.1. Taxonomy (NCBI): domain Eukaryota; kingdom Metazoa; phylum Arthropoda; class Malacostraca; order Decapoda; family Palaemonidae; genus Palaemon; species Palaemon carinicauda. Next base: position 19,931,031 of record NC_090761.1, read on the forward strand.
GGTGTACTGAAGGATTGTTAGGTAGTCGAGACGAGAGGGCCAGAAAAAAAAGAGTAGATGAGTAAGATTGATTAATTTAGAATTCTTTAGCCTCCCGGCATCGGAGGGGGTAAACAAGAACATTCAGAGAAAGTTTAATCTAACGAGGTGTAAGTGCAGAGAGATAAGTTAGGAACAAATGGGTATCATAAAAAAGATTAGAAAATAGGTGACGTAATTAGAACTTAATGCAGAAGTAACTACAATTGAAGATTGAAAAGACACTAGTTGCTGAAAGTACCATAGAGATGCTGCACCATAATAGTAAAAGCTTTCATTCAGAACCATTTAAGAGTTTGTGAATCTGAATAAGATAAATGTTTTACAAAAAAATGAAAGGGAGGATTGCCTTCCTATGTATAAAGTAAACATGAAACAGGTGATTGTTATTTAACCAATATAATTGAAGTTTGTCGTAAAGGAAAAGTATATGGCATACAAGGACCTGGTAAAAACCTGCCACAAAATCGATAAAAGCCATGCAGGAGAATATTGAGAATGTATGTTTGTGGGATATCCGTTGTTGAAAGAAATTTAACTTTTCACGATGGAAACGGAACATTAGTAAAGGATCTTTGACAAAGTTTGTTATTCACCCATGACTGTTAAACATCTTTGTAGATTAGGTCTTACGCAAATTTTCGATGAGGCAACACATAGGTTTTGTATCTACTGAATGTCCCGTTTTCAATAAGCAAGGTTAGTCTTCCAATTAGGACTTCTGAACCAGCTTTTGTTTCGTCACTAAAAAAACTTGGACAGTATGTCCGGGATGTTTCATACTTTTGAAATACACACACACACACACACACATATATATATATATAAATATATATATATATATATATATATATATATATATATATATATATATATATATATATATATACTAATCTATTTGGAGAGATTACTTCATACAACTTTCAACTGGGCTCCACAAGGCACTATAAGAGTTGGAAGTCCCAGGTCTACATGCCTGAGGACTATGAAACGTGAAGTATGAGATGTTGAATGGAGTAGGGTTGATTTAAAAGCTCAAGATAGAGATAAAGCGAAATCTAACCGAGGCCCTTTGCGTCAATAAGCGTGGGAGGTGATATATATATATATATATATATATATATATATATATATATATACACACTGTATATATATATATATATATATATATATCTGTGTGTGTGTCTGTTTGTTTCCTTTTTATGAGGTTCTAAACTAAACCATATTCTATGGTTTTATTACGATTGTGGCCAAATTTCGAATTGATTTTTCCAATCAAAAATATGAATCGGAGAGGATCTTCTGAAGATACAACTTTATGCAAACGTTTCTCGCAGAGAAGATTGATATCTCTCAACTATTACTTATACATTTGGAATTGTTATTCATCTTCATTTTAAGGATTTTTCAACACCTCTTCGATAGTTTGTTCTTTACTTCTCTTTTCCACATGAACTATAGAGGCACTGAGGCTCATATTATTCCCCTATTTCAGACAGGGTAACAGTCTCTTTATTATGAATACAGTAATACTGAAATAATAGAAAAAAAGTTTCAACAAAAGAAAATGAAACCCATAAAGAAGGATAAAGCCAGAGTAGCCTATTGATCGTTGAGTCGCCAGGTGCAGGCGATCGGTTTATGGCATGGCTATAAGAAATTGAATAAGATGATCGGTTGAAAGAAATTGCGGTTCAATTCGCCTGTTTTTTATCCTTTGATCCTGGTTCATTCATTCTAGTTGGCATAGTGTATTTTTCTTGCCATACATCTGCCTGTCTGTAATATTTTTTACTTTTAATATTTTTATGAGTTGTTTGATAAATTGTCATTGTTCGACTTGTTTTTTCTTGCTTAAACTGATATTTTTTACATCGAATTTTGTTAAGATAAAGTCTTTCATCTGAGTTATTTTTCTATTACCCTTTCGTTGTCATAAGTCTTCTTTATAGTTTATATATAAAAGATCTAATTTAATGTTTCTACTGTTCTTGAAATATTTTATTTTATTTGTTCATCAATTCTCATATAGCTTATCTATTTCCTCATTTCCTTTCCTCTCTGGGCTGCCTTTCTCTGATGGGGCCCTTGGGCTTATAGCATCCTGCTTTTTCAACTAGGGTTATAACTTAGCTAATAATAATAATAATAATAATAATAATAATAATAATAATAATAATAATAATAACAATAATAATAATAATAATAATAATAATAATAATAATAATAATAATAATAAATGTAAATTTCTTCTTTCCTTTAATCTCACTATTTTCTTGTGTGGGCAGTTTTCCCAGCCAGCTCCTTTCTTAAAGGTATTATCGCTTATACTATAAATACTATAAAAGCTGCTTTATTCTGTTACACAACTATCATTCTAGTTGTCGGTTATCACTAACTGTTCAATTAAAATTATACTTTTTTAAATGACCACGTCTCTTCTCTTCAGTAGCAAAAACCTTTTTTTATCTCATAGAATACATCTATATTATTCCATTGACGCGCGCAACGTTCGGCTCCATACTTTATCATTGCTTTTATCAGGACAATATTGCAAAAACCACAGTGACAGTGTTTAAGTCAGAGGAGCTTAGGCCACTGACAGCTTGTTAAATGCTCTTATTTATAATTTCCGTGTGTTAGTTTAAATTTGTGACTATTTGTACAGCTCATATTATGTGACGTTTTTATTTAAGTTTTCTTAATCATGTCTATGAACTTTTCATTATTCATGGTATTTTAGTGTTCGGATGTTTTGAAAATTTGTCTTTTGTTGTTTATTTTTATTTTCGCAACTTTTTATTAGTTATATTTTTTTTTATATTTAAAACTACAAAGTAGGAATCAGTCTGTTTCCTTATTAGAGGGTCATTTCATTCTTCTTCAGAACAAGCCGATTCTTACCCCCTTTATTTTACATATCTTGTTATAATTTCCGTTTAAAGCTTTAAAGGCCATTCATGAATGGCAGAGGCAAGAAATAATGACAATGCCTGAGTATGACTACATCCTAAAGACTGACCATATATACAAATGATCAGCGCACAAGCGACCTCTCCATCCAAGCTAGGACCATGAAGCATCAGGCAATGGCTGACGATGACTTAGCAGGTACAACTATAAACTCCCACAAACGACAGCCACCCCCACTTCTTAGCTCACAAGAATGGTGAGGTTGCAGACACTACAAGTAACTTTGAGCATGACTCGAACGCCAGTCCGACAGATCGCAAGGCAAGGAGGTTCCCAGTAGGCTACCCCAACCCCGTTGGCAATTATTTTCAAAATCAAATCTTAGGCATTCCTAACATAAGGTCTTATTTCCATATTCTAAACTTGTTATAGAGAGCGATATTCTTCAAAATATAGTATTCATTTATATATGTAAAATCATTAGGCAACCAATCTTTACTTTTTTTTATTTCCCATTTTCTTTTCTTTGATAATGGTTGAATCGTTTTGTATCCTTCTATTTTCTAATTCATTGGTATTCTGTGCACAGTACCGGTGAAAAGAGGTCGCATTATTAACTGCATTTGCCACTGTAATCCTTTCTTACATTAACCTTTTGCCTTTTACACACGCACACACAGACATACAAACACACATATATCTATCTAACTATACACACACACACACACACACACACACACATATATATATATATATAAATATATAGATATATATATATATATATATATATATATTCAGCAGCGATATAAACCTACTTTATAATTTTAAATATAAAAAATATGATTTCCTGACGATTTTTCGAAAAACAATTATTCGAAAGACAATTGTTCGAAAAACTTTTTTTTTTCGAAAACCAATTATTCGAAAGCAACTGTTCGAATGTGTAATTGTTCGAATCTACGATTGCTCGAATTACAAGATATTCGAAATTAATATTGTTCGAATCCATGAGTTACAGTGACTTGTTGGGTAAGAGTAAGAAAGTATTATTCTTGCGGTTTGCAAGCCAATGAGTAGTTATGTGAGCAATAACTAAATTGCATTGTTTGCCCTTTAAATACATTCATAAAAAAATAAACCGTAATAAAAGCCAGCTTTTGTAAATAAACATTAATAATGGAATAAGTAGTTAAATGAGAAACAACTCTATTGCATCGTTTTGTTTTAATGCATTTATAAAATAAAATAAAAATTAACCGTAAACAAATCTTTCTTTGGAAAATAAACAACATTAAAATTCTTGTTATTTTGGACGTTTTCCTATCTAGTAGAAAATTCTTATACCCGAGTTCGTTTACAGTTAAAAGGGAAAGCCCTTGTTTAGTAGTGAGCGGATATTTATTTGTTAAAGACAAGCAAATGCAAAATTAAACGTATTGGAAGTGCCATAAATTTTCAAATCGCTGTAAATCGATGCTATAACAATATAGCATCGGGCATTTTCTCATCAAGTCGGCGCTGCTCATACATCATTATGGAAACTCATCAACGCACTTAAAAGAGAACAATCTTTCCGTGAAGTTAAAACTGCAAAATCAATTATAGGGAAAAAATGTGAAGAAGCCCCGGGAAACATAAAGAAAGTGCAAGACGTCTCAAGAAACTAGTTAACAACTTTGAAGAATATCAAGACGATGTCAAGTATCTTCGTACAGTAGCCCATAATCTAAGGATGTAATAATAGGTCTGATTTCCTTTTTTATAATTGGTATTAATTACTAATTGCTTTTAAAATGTTTTTTTTTTTTTATATTTGACATAAATGTGCAAAGCTATGTAAATTAAACTTTAATCAATTTAAAATGTTCGTTAATTAATATCAATCCTATTCTCCTTTATGGTTAAGTAAAGTATGCTATGGATTCGAACAACATAAATTTCGAAAAATTGCTTATTCGATCAATTGTAAATTCTAACAGATATACATTCGAACAACTGTTTTCGAATAATTGGTTTTCGTTGCGAAAATAAAAATAAACAACAAAAGACACACATATTCAAAACATCCGAACCCTAAAATACCATGAATAAAGAAAGGTTGTGGACATGATTACGAAAACTTGAATAAAAGCGTCACATAATATGACCTGTAAAAATACTCACAGATTTAAACTAACACACACAAATCATAAATAAGAGCATTTAATATGCTGTCAGTGGCCTAAGCTCCTCTGACGCAAATGGGATTTTTCAATAAATTAATTACTCTAAATAGTTCACAAAACATTTCCAGCCTAAAACAAATCTCTAGATTATCAACATATCCCAATAGGTTATAAAAAAAGAGATGTTTTTCACAATTAAAGCTATAAATTTCTCTCCTATTTTGGAAAGTGGGTCATTAACTTTTCATTTGAAATGCGACCTTTATTGGGCCGTAAAATCCAGATAATTGTTCGTTGCTATGAAAAATCCATAGGCGCATTACATAAAGATATCAAACAATTAAAGAAGTAAAGAACATAATACATCGTCAACGTTTCCAACATATCAAAAAAAAAAAAAAAAAAAAAAAAATTATATCACAAAATAAAGATTATTGCATTGTATTGTTACCATACGTTACGCAGGGCTAAGAACCAAATTGTATTACACATTTGAAATCTATTTTTTGAATCAAATTCAATGCAATGGTGTGTTTTACCTCTTGAAATTGGTAGCCCTACACCAAATTCACCAACATATATAATTCCCAAATTACCGACATTTACTTGACAAGAGACTTTACCTAGTAAAAACTTAAGGATAATAATAAAAATAAACAATTACTACTTATAATATCGTAAAGATTTCAAACTCTGAAAACAATATTAATATTTCTTCCTTAGAGAGATTACTCCTAACTTTATAAACATTTACATTCGGCAGTTTGCAGATTCTGCGATAAACACTACTATATATTCTCAAATATACATTAACAAAAGCAACAAGAAACACGTGTTTTCTATATCATGCACGTGCAGACTTTTCCCCCACAATATTTCTTTTGCTTTACGGAAAATGTAAACACAAGCCAAACAAACATAAGTTGTATGACAAAGTATTGTCTTATTCGTATAGTAATAGAAGATTCGCTATACAATTATATTGGACCATATGAGAAGAGTGGATTCATATAAATTATCACAATAATTCTTACGATGGTTTTTCACTTTTTGTATTGGAAATACTGTTTATCAAAGTACAGTAAAATATATCCACTCGTGAATAGTACTGTTGGGCTAACTATAATGAAGATAGTTAATAAACATATGAATAGCTAAGTATGAGCAACACTGCCTTCCAAAATATAAGGAATTCTGACTGGCAAAAAAAAAAAAAAAAAAAAAAAGTAAGTAAGTTTGACGTATCTTGTAATACTTGTCACTGTTCATTAAGTACGTGGGAAAAATAAATGGATGATATTACCATTCATATGTAAACTGATAAACTTATTTTATCATTATCAAAATAGAAACAAAACAGAAACCCAAGGATAACTTTAATAATAATAATAATAAAAAAAAAACATTACAAAACAGAAACCTTAAGATAACTTTAATAATAAAAAAAGCATACAAAATTTCTAAGTATTAGGATTCTACAACATTTCTAAGTATTAGGATTCATCAGTATTCCCTTTATCGGGGGATGAAATCTAGTACTTCTATATCTTTCTAAGTATTAGGATTCATCAGTATTCCCTTTATCGGGGGATGAAATCTAGTACTTCTATATCAGAGAGATTAGAACTGAATTAATATAGAGATTCATTTAATCTGAAAACCGCAGACTGCTCGGCTTGTAGCCTGATGAGTCTACCCTTTCCCCCTGGTGTCAAGCTCTGGAACTTCTCTTGACTCCATTTTCACTATTATTAACAACCTATTTTCTATGGAAGAAGCAAGTCCATAGCTCCCTAAAAGCTTAAGTATGTATCTTCCTTCTGATACATACATGGATACATAAACATACATACAAAAGTTCAAACTTGCAGCAAATGCTTTTATGTTGAACAGACTGACATAACTTTTTTTTATAGTTTGTATACGAAATATCAGTTTTGATGTTACTGCTTTTAGAATATTTTATTTTAAGTGTTCATTATTTCTCATATCGTTTATCTGTTTCCTTATTTCCTTTCCTCACTGGGCTATTTTTCCTTGTTGGAGCCCTTGGGCTTATAGCATCTTGCTTTTCCAACTAGGGTTGTGGCATAGCTAGTAGAAATAATAATAATAAAAATAAAAATAATAATAACAATAATACATATATATATATATATATGTAAATATAAATATACATATAAATGTATATATATGTATATATATATATATATATATATATATATATATATATATATATATATATATATATATATATAAATATATATATATATATATATATATATAAATAAATGAATATATATGTATGTATCTAATATATACACACACACACACACACACACACACATATATATATATATATATATATATATATATATATATATATATATATATATATATATATATATATACACACAACAGAACCAGAACAACAAGTCAAATTCTTGAAAAGGATAAGCCCGGGCGCTGCTCAAGTCACCATTCATTCAGAAGTAACAAGCAGAAAAAGTTTCAAGGAAATTGCTTGGAATTGCTTCAAAGACGGGGCAAAATTAAAACTTGCGTGTAAAAACAGGATTCTTTTTGTAAGTTTTAAAACTAAAGAAAAATACGACAAATATCTCTCTCTCTCTCTCTCTCTCTCTCTCTCTCTCTCTCTCTCTCTCTCTCTCTCTCTCTCTCTCTCTCTCTCTCTCTCTCATTAATTAGAGAGATGTGAAGGAACACAGTTAATGATATATATAAAAATCTCGGTAAATGGATAAGGGTTAATCAAGCACTTTGTAAGCCTGGAAAATAACAAGAAAGTCATTATAAAACAGGGACAAAATCCAAAATTGACATGCAAAAATTAAAATGATTACCTCGTTACCAATCGAGAATACAGATAAAAAAAAAGTTTCATTGAAAAATTATTATACTTCAATAGGCGTTCAAATATATTGGTGAGTAAAAAATATGGCATCCATTAGAGCATGGCTCTTCAGGCATTAAATTCCAAATATTACTCATTTGATAATCATGTATAACAAATTAAATTACTATTTTCGATTGTAAAATTATTTCAAAACTAGATGAATCTCTCTCTCTCTCTCTCTCCTCTCTCTCCTCTCTCTCTCTCTCTCTCTCTCTCTCTCTCTCTCTCTCTCTCTCTCTCTATATATATATATATATATATATATATATGCCAAATCAAAGTACGAATTCCAGTCAAGTCATAATTTTTGTTCTTTTGGGTCTATAAAACTTATTTTAAGCATAATCCCATCAGCTATCCTGCTTTCTATATACAGTACACGCAAACAAACATATGTACGTATGTGTAAGATAATTCTTTGAAAATTGCTACACCTTACCGTTTATTATAATTATCGTTGCCCTTAGAAGACCATGTAAAAGAAAAAAAATGACCAATTTGTCGTATCAAATCTATCCCTTGGAAGACTCACTTGTAATGCTCGCTGAAATAATTCCCGTGGTGGAAGCTTTACATCATTTAAGTCATAGAGGAAAGGCAACTAGTACTTTACATCTCGTTACTTGAAAGTATTTAATATAACCGTAATGTCTCATAAGTTTCAATATAGCCTTTAATATCATCTCCATTAATTAACGTTAGCGATATCGCAAGGTAGCTGTTAAGTACTAAGAGAGGCGAGGTGAATGTAAGTAACTTTATTTAACAAGATAACGGCCTTATATACAAACGATTGAGGGCACAAAGTTTCAAACAATGTGAAACATGCGATGGCAAGCTTTAACAGGTTTCTCTATTATCAAAGGCGAGGGGAATGTAAGTAATCTTATTCAACAATATAACGAGTTTATATACAAGCAGTTGAGTGTAAGTATGTCACAACAAATCAAACAATATGAAACATGCGATGGTAATCTTAAACAGATTTTTCTATTATCAGTGCGGGAGAGAGCGAGAGATTAAACAAACAATAGCATTACAGCGTATGAACGTGTATGAAACACGTGCATGCAAATAGTGGGTGAATCAGGAAGTTTCCTTTTCAGACATTTGGTGAATAAGGAAATTTCAGACATTGGGTGAATCAGGAAGTTTCCTTTTCAGACATCGACAGTTCAAAAGATTTTCTGAGCGATAAAAACTAACGAGGAACTAAGAAGGGGAAGATGAATTTTCCTTTATCCTCCTAAAGCAACATCATATTTGTTTTTAAATATAAAAAAACGAAGAAAATATCAATTCATAATATGCCGCGTTAAATGCCATATATAATAAGCTCTTTGCTTCCAAATCTTTTTCTCTCTTGAATTTTTTCACTTCTTTATAACAACTTCTGCTTTTCTCCTATCCCAGGCTGTCCTTGAAGGGTGACCGTATACATATTGGTGGCCAAACATCGGAGTAAGGGAGGGTCAGTGAGATGGAAATAGTTTCCCTGGCTGTGATGAGTTTAAAATCATGTTGCATATTTGAGTAAAATATGTCGGGAATCACAGATCGTGTTCCACTAAATCTGATGAGGGCTTCTTAAGTATTTAAAGAAATTTGGCTAGTTCACGAGTCCCCTCTCTTATGGTCTGCCTCAGTGCAAGAGCCCGTGTCTTTCTGTAAGCAAGACGTTCTAAAACGAACGAACGAACGAATAGGTCACGAAAGGCAATAAAGTATTTAGTGATAAAAAGTGTAAATTGGTAAATACACTAAATTCCGTGGATTTCACCAAAGTGGCCAATAATCAGAATTGCGAAGAGAATCAAAATGAAAATTGTGGAGTTCAGGGAGGGAAATATAGCTAGATTCGTGGTGAAATTCAATATATACAGTGAAAACATCGTAATAAAACGATGAATCTATTAAAAAAAGAAAAAAAAATCATCCTTTAAAATGTTTAATGTTAAGTAATTTCTTTTTCGTAAGGTCATATTATATGCGAAAGCAAGCGCAAAGAATTTAGTTGTAAAAATCAACACTTTGAAACTTTTAACGGGGCTTGAGTATAGTAGGGCTGCATTGGTTTAAAAAAAGGATTGAGATAACAACATAGAGACCGTGTGAATAGAAACTATAATTGTCATCATCATCATCATCATCATCATTATTATTATTATTATTATTATTATTATTATTATTATTATTATTATTATTAGCTAAGCTGCAACCCTGGTTGGAAAAGCAGGATGCTATAAGCTCAAGGGTTCCAACAGGGGAAAAATAGCCCAGTGTGGAAAGGAAAGAGGAAAATAAGTAAGCTACAAGAGAAGTCATGAACAATTAAAATAAAATATTTTAACATCAGTAACATTTAAACAGCTCTTGCATATATATATATATATATATATATATAAAACCAGTGTGTCCGAGTATACCATCAAGCTATTTATTTGCTTACCTACATTTCTATCATTTATCTCTACTATTATCAAGTTTTCCTAAGCTTGGTTATAATTTTCTCTTTTCCAAATAATGGCTTTTTATAATGATGATAATAATAATAATAATAATAATATTAATAATAAAAATAATAATATTAATTATAACAATAATTTATCATCTTTACCGTTATCACGTTTTCCTGCGCTTACTTTTCTTTATACATTGACTTTTTATACCAATAATAATAATAATAATAATAATAATAATAATAATAATAATAATAATAATAATAATAATAGTATTAATAATAATGACAATAGTAATAATAATAATAATAATAATTTATCATCTTTACCGTTATCACGTTTTCCTGCGCTTACTTTTTTTAAACACTGACTTTTTATACCAATAATAATAATAAAAAGAATAATAATAATAATAATAATTATAATAATAATAATAATAATGACTAATTTATCATCTTTACCGTTATAACGTTTTCCTACGCTTGCTTTTAATTTTCTTATTTTTCAAATACTGGCTTTTTATACCAATGATAAAATGATGATAATAATAAAATTAATAATAATAATAATAATAATAATAATAATAATAATAATAATAATAATAATGATAATGATAACAACAATAATAATAATGACTAATTTATCATCTTAGCCAGCTTCAATGTCTCTTTCAGATGTGCTGAGTAGCATTGTGATTAGAACTCATCACGAGTCACTTTAGGATTAATTTCCTTCACACTCACTGCTGGCATCTAACTAGATATAAAAACTGATTAAAGATCATGACTCCATCGACCAAACGAACTAACTTCATTTTCTAAACTCCAAAAAAGAAGCAGGATGATTAAAGTTTAACAGGGTGGCAGAAAAAAAAAGAGAGAGAGAGAGAGAGAGAGAGAGAGAGAGAGAGAGAGAGAGAGAGAGAGAGAGAGAGAGAGAGAGAGAGAGAGAGAGTGTGTGTGTGTGTGTGTATGTACGTGTATGTTACAAGGATTTTGGATGCCTAAATACATTTTTAGTCTATCTGGGGAGACTTCATTTGCTCTTACTCTTGGGTAGAGCGATTTGGTTTGAGAGAGAGAGAGAGAGAGAGAGAGAGAGAGAGAGAGAGAGAGAGAGAGAGAGAGAGAGAGAGAGAGAGAGAGAGTTTTACAAGGATTCTGGATGTCTCAAAGAATCTTTAGTCCATCCAGGGAGACTCCATTTGCTCCTTTGTGGAGCGATTTATTTTGAACGTTTAGAGGTGTTTTATGATTTTTGTTTTACTTATTCTTGATCTCATTTACCGTGAAACTGAGAGAGAGAGAGAGAGAGAGAGGAGAGAGAGAGAGAGAGAGAGAGAGAGAGAGAGAGAGAGAGAGAGAGAGAGAGAGAGAGAGAGAGTGCTATAAGGATTTTGGATGTCTCAAAAGACTTTTAAGTCCATTCGAGGAGACTCCATTTGCTGTTTAAATAGTTTTTATGATCTTGTCGAACCTATTCTTGGACTGATTACTGTGTTACTGAGAGAGAGAGAGAGAGAGAGAGAGAGAGAGAGAGAGAGAGAGAGAGAGAGAGAGAGAGAGAGAGAGAGAGAGAGAGCACTTTCGATTAAGGATCAAGGTGAAGCAACATCCAAAAACTTTCACAATCAATCTTGGTCTACTACTTTTTGTCTACCGAGTTGTTTCCCAGATATTTTTTTATCTTTTTTTGTGAGATCTTTTCCAAGCAAATTAAAATGGGCAGCGAACAGTAAAAGTACAGCAATCAGTCTCGCTAAAACTTTAGCTGCTTTCTCATCTAAAATGACAGGCGGTTCAGTATTATCATTATTATTATTACTAGCTATGCAACAACCCTAGTTGGAAAAGCAGGATACCATAAGCCCAAGGGCCCCAAAAGGGAAAATAGCCCAGTGAGGAAAGGAAAAGAGGAAAATAAAATATTTTAAGAAGAGTAACAACATTAAAATAAATATCTCGTATATAAACTATATAAAATTAACAAAACAAGAGGAAGAGAAATAAGATAGAATAGTGTGCTCAAGTGTACCCTCAAGCAAGAGAACTCTAACTAATATTAGGACCGAGTTCCCATAACTAATTTGACAAGCGGATTGCAGGTTTAATTCTTTTCTTCATAGAATGTATCTTTATTTTTATTAAAGAAATCGAGATCAATTTGTTAATAAAAAGGACAAGTTAAATAAAACAAAGAATACAGACGAAGGTAGAGAATTCTGCATCCTGGAAGAGGGTCGTATGAATATCTAATCAAACTACCTGGCCTTAGCGTTTACTTTTTCCCGATTCTTTTCCATTCTTTTTCCAAAATTACTAAATCTCCTGAAGTAAAAAGGTAGAAAAATTTATTTAAAGTTATTTTCAAACTAAGTTTATTTTTTTTTTCTTTTACATCCAAATTTTTTTTTTTTTTTTTTTTTTTTTTTTCAAAATAAATAGCCTATATCTACTAAAGTGAGAAGGTAGAATAATTTAAAGTTCTTTTCAAACTAATTAATCATTTACCTTTTCCCTCTTCTTCATTTTTTTTTTTTCAAAAATAGAATATCTTACATACGTAAGACGGTAGAATAACTAATACCTGGCTTTCATAACTTTTAGATTAGCCTTTTTTCTATCCTATTATCACTGAGAGCATTGTCAAAGTTCCAAATCATCATTGATAGAATTAGTCTAAGTTTCAAATTAGCATTGGGGAAATTGTCAAAGTTCCAAATTATCACAGACAGAATTGTTCAAGTTCCAAATTATCAATGAGAGAACTATCAAGGTTTCAAATTATCACTGCAAGAACTGTCTAAGTTCCAAATTATCACCGAGATAATTTGTCTAAGTTTCAAAGTATCACTGAGATAATTTGTATGTTCCAAATTATTATTGCGAAAATTGTTAAAGTTTCGCATTATCATTGAGAGAATTGTTAAAGAATAACTAATAACTGGCTTTTTCATAACTCTTAGGTTAGCCTTTTTTCTATCCCATTTCCCATTAATTATCGTCAACCGCCATTCGATCGATCGGCATTTGGCATCATTCTACCTTTAAAACCTTCGGTACATTACATCATTTATATCAAGGAATTCAATAAAAAAAATCGTCCGTGTTTCCGGCTTTATAAAATGAAGAATATCCTCGTAAATATGAATTATCACCCAAGTTTCGGTTTCTCTCAACATTTTATGACAGTTGAAAATAATATCTCATGGACACGTATCTCTGAAAACGAGCCTTTGTTTATCAACTGGTCATGCAGAGAAAATTGTCCAAGTTCCATTATCCTAGAGAAATGTCTAAGTTCCAAATTATCAAATAGAGAAATAAATATCTAAGTTCCAAATTATCATATGGAGAAACGTCTAAGTTCCAAATTAACATAGTATTGTGTAACTTCCAAATTATCATAAGGAGAAATGTCTAAGTTCCAAATTAACATAGTATTGTCTAAGTTCAAAAGCATCATGGAGATAAATGTCGAAGTTCCAAATTATTATTGAGAGAATTGTCAAAGTTCCAAATTATCATAAAGAGAATTGACAAAATTTTTAAATTACCATATAGAGAAATGTCTAAGTTCCAAATTAACATAGTATTGTCTAAGTTCAAAATTATCATAGAGAGAAATGTCTAAGTTCCAAATTACTATTGAGAATTGTCAAAGTTCCAAATTATCATAAGGAGAATTGGCAAAATTTTAAATTAACATAGAGAGAAATGTCTAAGTTCCCAATTATCATTGAGAAAATTTGTCTAGGTTCCCAATTATTATTGAGGGAATTGTCTAAGTTCCACATTATCAATGATAGATTTGTCTAAGTTCCGTAATTATCATTGAAACAATTGTCTAAGTTCTAAATTATCAATGAGAGAATTGACTCAGTTCCAAATCATCATTGAGAGAAATGTCTAAGTTCCAAATTAGCATCAAGAGATACGACTAAGTTCTAAATTATCATAGAGATATATAGCTAAGTTCTAAATTATCATAGAGAGATATATCTAAGCTCTAAATTATCTATGAGAGAAGTGTATAAGTTCCAAATTATCCTTGAGAGATATGTCTGAGTTCCAAATTATCATTGAGAGAAAGTTCAAAGTTCTCAATTATCACTGAGAGAATTGTCAAAGCTCCAAATTATCATTGATAGAATTTGTCTAAGTTCCAAATCATCATTGAAGAAATTGTCAAAGTTCCAAATCATCATTGAGGAAATTGTCAAAGTTCCAAATGATCAAAGAGAAAACTATCAAGGTTTCAAATTATCACTGCAAGAATTGTCTAAGTTCCAAATAATCACCGAGATAATTTGTTCAAGTTTCAAAGTATCACTGAGATAATTTCTGTTCCAAATTATTATTGCGAAAATTTTTCAAGTTTCACATTATCATTGAGAGAATTGTTAAATTTCCAAATTATCAATGAGAGAATTGTCCAAGTTTCAGATTTTCATAGAGAGAATTGTCTAACTTCAAAATAATCATAGAGACAGTTGCCTAAGTTCCAAATTATCATTGAGTGAATTGGTCTAAGTTCAAAATTATCATTGAGAGAATTGTCTAGGTTCAAAATTATCATTGTGAAAATGTCTAAGTTTCAAATTATCATTGAGAGAATTATCTAAGTTCCAAATTATCAATGGGAGAATTGTCAAGTTCCAAATTATCATTGAGAGAATTGTCTAAGTTTCAGATTATCATAAGAGAATTGTCTAAGTTTAAAATTATCATTGAGAGAATCGTCCAAGTTCAAAATTATCATTGAGAGAATTGTCAAAGTTCAAAATTATCCATAAAAGAATTGTCTAGGTTCCAAATTATCATTAAGAGATTTGTCTAAGTTCCAAATTATCATTGAGAGAATTGGCTAAGTTCCAAATTAGCATAGAGAGAATTGTCTAGGTTTCAAATTATCATTGAGAGAATTGGCTAAGTTCCAAATTAGCATAGAAAGAATTGTCTAAGTTCCAAATTATCATTGAGAGAATTGGCTAAGTTCCAAATTAGCATAGAGAAAATTGTCCAAGTTCCAAATTATCAAAGAGTGAATTGTAAACGTTTCAGATTATCATAAGAAAGAATTGTCTAAGTTTAAAATTATCCTTGAGAGAATTGTCTAAGTTGCAAATTATCATTGAGAGAATTGTCTAAATTCCAAATTATCATCGAGAGCATTGTCCAAGTTCCAAATTATCATAGAGAGAATTGTCCAAGTTTCACATTATCATAAGAGAGAATTGTCTAAGTTTAAAATTATCATAAAGAGAATTGTCTAAATATAAAATTATCATTGAGAGAATTGCCTAAGTTCAAAACTATCATTGAGAGAATTGTCTAAGTCGCAAATTATCATTGCGAGAATTGTCTAAATTCCAAATTATCATAGAGAGAATTGTCCAAGTTCCAAATTATCATAGAGAGAATTGTCTAAGTTTCAAATTATCATAGAGAGAAATGTCTAAGTTCCAAATCACCACAGAGAGAATCGTCTAAGTTCCAAATTATCATTGAGAGAATTGTCTAAGTTCAAAATTATAATAGAGGAAATTGTCTAAGTTCAAAATCATAATAGAGGGAATTGTCTAAGTTCCAAATTATCATTGAGAGAATTGTCTAAGTTTCAAATTATCATAGAGAGAATTGTCTAAGTTTCAAATCACCACAGAGAGAATCGTCTAAGTTCCAAATTATCATTGAGAGAATTGTCTAAGTTCAAAATTTTAATAGAGGAAATTGTCTAAGTTCAAAATCATAATAGAGGGAATTGTCTAAGTTCCAAATTATCATTGAGAGAATTGTTCCAAATAATCATAGTCCAAGGCAATGTTTTTCAACACACCAAGAGATAAGATTATCTTACATACAATGGAGCATTAATGCCTGAGATTTTGATGTTACATTAACAAAACCCAGTGTACTAGAAAGATAAATATTAGAAATTGTTTATAACAGCATGCTATAAACAACAACTAGACATCATTTGTTTAATAAAAGGTTAATTTTTGTGAGTGGGAGGCCGAAGCGAAGAAAGTCTTCAAAAGAAATTCGTGAATTGCGAGTAAAGCTTTCACTGCATTTCATACTTAGCTAACTACAAATCTCTCTTGTACATTAATTTTTTTTTTATTTGCAGACAAAACGATAAATTATCGACTTATATTTTTTATTAGAAATAATAGTTTACTCCGTATTCTTTTAAATACGTCCACGCACTGCATCTTCATATAACTACTATAAGTTAATTGGTAAATATAATTAACAAAAATTATTTTGAAGAAAATCAACGTCCTCCACAAAGCTATTTATCCTACTTTATTTCCGTACAATATTACTTCCAAAAGAAGAGAAAGTTGTCTTCCTTACGAATTCTATGCGTAAATTACTTGGTTGACTCTCGAGCCCATCACGATTACAAACTATTTCATACGTCAAAATAGATCATTTCACGTTTTTTTAAAGAGGCTCATAAATTTTCCTTTCTGAAGTATGGAACTCTTAAATTATTTTTATTATCATTATTATTAATATTATTATTATTACAATCTAGGCTACAACCCTGGTTGAAAAAGCAAGATACTATAACCCAAAGGGGTCCAACACGGAAAAATGGCCAAATGAGGAAACGAAACAAGGAAATAAATAAACTACAAGAGAAGTAGTGACCAACCAAAAAAAAAAAATATTTTAATAACAATTGCAACATTAAATTAGATCTTTCATATATAAACTGTAAAAAGCTTAAAAAAACAAGAGAAAGAGAAATATGATAGATTAGAATGCAAGAGTGTACCCTAAGGTTCTTCCGTTTGTGTACAGCACAGAAATAGAAAATAGCTGAATGCGGCTTGATACAATTGGGACAAAACATATTAGTAAAGATTGTTAATTCAAGTAGTTTCACTATGATATAGTACAGTGCACACCTAAGAGGTTAAAAGGTTAAAATAGTCGGGTTTCAGTTTCAATTTCATCATATTAGATGCTCAACAAAACGTCAGTCGGGTAAGCCCAACTCCCCTCTGTGGTGCCAACCACAGCAGTGGCCTCATTAGTAACCAGCTTAATCTCATGGTCCCGAGCTGGGATCGATTTACCACCATGAGAATGCTAGGCGAAAACGTTACTACTGTACGAGCCAGGAGCCTTAACAGAAAAAAAAAAAAATCTAAATGGCAAGATGAAAACATGTAAATGATACAGATCGAACCACTCCCGTCTGTTTATGGTCTTTCTAGGACAGTAGATACCTACACATTTTCTCAGCTCGTCAATCCATAATCTTCTCTTCCTTCACCCTCTTCGTTTATTATCTCTAGGGACCTATTCTGTTATTTATGTGGGGTTTATATATTTTAGTGTCATTCTCATTATATGTCCTGCCATATCCATTTCTTTTTCTTACTTAATATCTTCTACTTTAGTTTGCACTTGTAACCATGTTGCTCTTTTTCTGTCTCTTAGTGTTATTCCCATCATTATTTTTTCCCTAGATCTTTGAGTTGCAACTAGCTTATGTTCTAAAGCTTTAGTAAGGCTCCAAGTTGCCGATACACAAGTTAATACTGGTATGACTATCTGATTAAATACTTTGTTTTTAGAGAAACTAACAATTTACTTCTCAAAATCTCCCATCATTATGCTTATTGATGCCCGCAAACAGTTAATAATACACAGCTGATTTAATTCATTTTCAGAAATATTGTAATGTTTAATCCACCTCATGTTTGCCAGGCGTGTGGGCGCGTAGTGCTTAACTATGCTTAGATCAATACTTTAAGTTTCCGTCCCCTTTAGATATTTCACCCTTGAAAGGTGATCGCGTCTTTTGATGGTAATATCCCTCCGTCAAAGAGGAGGATTGTGTTTGCTCTCGATGGAACGGTAGAAGCCTTTAAAGATACTGTTTCAAAAGCCCCCCACCCAACCCCCCAACCTCTTATCTTTTCGGTGGTCTACATCTGGCCAGTGTAATTTAGGAGCCTAAAAGCCAAACCCCCTTTTTCAAGGCTAATAAAATTTGGAAATTGGATAGCAGGAAGTTTGAGTCAACACAATTTATCTATGTCTTCAGTAAAGCATACGGCGTTCAAAACAGCTAAAGATTATATGGGAGATAATCCAAAACTTTGACTTACTATTTTTCATTAATCGTGGCGTCAACAGAAAAACATACGAAAAGATCAATATTCATTATCGGTATATTGTAATTATTCAACAATGCATTCCACTTGAAGGTCTTTTAACATCAACAGAGTTTGGCTAATAAGTATCACCCCTGTAATTATCTCGATACAGTTGTTGATCACATGTTCATTACATCACCCTACAGCAGTTGACTATTTACCATAGCAAATTCTACTCTTACATAATGGCACAAAGGGTTACTCTAAAGTGAGCTCATGTCTTTCTTATATGTATATGTATATGTATGTGTGTATATATATATATATATATATATATATAGAGAGAGAGAGAGAGAGAGAGAGAGAGAGAGAGAGAGAGAGAGAGAGTGTGTGTGCTTTCAATGACGTCACTGGAAATCGCCGGCGGCCATGCTGGAGGGCATACAAAGCGAAAACATGGCGGCTGCTACAGCGAATATGGTCAATGAGAGCGACTTTGTCAAACAATTGTCAGGTGATGATAAGCGTTTTTACAAGCAGAAACTCGATCTAATTGATGGCCTAGATCCATACCAGATGCAGAATTCATTCAGTCAAAATATTGAGGATTTTCCCAGTATTTCATACATTGATATGGTGAACTACTTGGTACTGTCGGCCAACCCAGAACATGAGTGGGAATACATTTCCATTGAATAATCTGCTTCCAGAATTTGTTGTTTTTCTCTTTAATGCTTTTAAGTCCAAAATTAGATAAACACTGGGCCAATGAAGAGAGTGTTTATAATTATAAAGCTAATATTGATCATTTAGCCTAACCTTGTGTATTATGATTTTTTATTGTCAAAATGTATGTAAAAGTTTTTGCATTATTATGTCAAATCTTTATCAGTTCATGCCTAACCATTGTGTTTGTGTTTGGTTACAAATGCTATAATTTCTTATATACATATAAACATATGATGGACAAACTCTATTGTAATGCTCTTGGATGATCGTTTTGCCTCCTTGCAATTAAATGCGCAAGTTTAATTATTTTTTCGATGTTTCATATATAAGCTGAAGACCCCCTTCGGATTAAACCAGCCTTCAAATATTATTATTATTATTTATAATCAATGTTTATTCATCACATAGGCCTGTATGTCTGCACAATTTAATACACAAATCAAAATAAATATAAATATACACTTAATTATATATAGGCATGAGCACCTTGGCGAAAGAGAGACCTAGGTAAGTAGCCTTTGTTAATATAGCCAATATGGGCGCTTTTAATTTTTGTTTTGTAAATCTGAGATGCCCCTTTTGATGTTTAAAAATTGAGATGCCCCCTCCCCCACACACACTACACACTGAACTGACGATGATACTTGTGAAGTCACCCCTGCGATCGGATATAGCATGTTTACACAGGAATAATGATACTTTTAGGGCCTACCAAGACTGACCTGATATGAAATGATCAGAACAGATACGTGCGTAGGGTAGTGAGGATTCACGAAGATCGGCCCGTGATATTCTGGTCAACCACAAGTCACGTCTGCGCTTGGATAATTCCTCTGTATCTTTGTCCTGATTCTGAATAGGCTAACTGCCGGTATGCGGTAGAAACTCTCGTCATCTCTTCGTCCTCGATTCCCACAGCCAACAATAGCGCAAAAACTAGGCATTGTGTGAATGTGAATGTGATGAAATGGCTAAATATTCAACAGTTCAACCATAGCTATTCACTGAACGCGTCTTTGTTTGCCCTCCAAGATGGCGGACCGGAAGTTTGATGACGTGTATTGAAAGGACTCTATATATATGTATATATATATAATTTTCGTTACCACACACATTGTTCCCCTTGAAAGAAGAGGCCCCAGAAAATTCAGTCCTCTACTAAGGTTGGTAATCATTCGCTCTTTTTTTTTTTAACAGGAAATTCCGTTACTCATTTACAGCTAGATGGACTTATGGTCTAAAGCTGGGATCGAACTCAGGCTCAAAGCTTTGCAGCTTGAGCACTGAACCTCCCGTGTCCGTGGTGATGCTTCCATCCCCGAGCTCATTGGAGTTGAAGGGCCATTTCAGTAGATTGTATCCACCTGAGTAAGTATTAAACTCTGGCCAAAAGACTGGAAGTAACCGATGGATCTCAGAGAGAGAGAGAGAGAGAGAGAGAGAGAGAGAGAGAGAGAGAGACTCAAATTATATGAAAACAAATGCAAAAAGTAGTCCAATAAAATATATTTTGTACGTATATGTTTTTTTCGGATCCTCTATAGAGAGAGAGAGAGAGGAGAGGAGAGAGAGAGAGAGAGGAGAGAGAGAGAGAGAAAGAGAGAGAGAGAGATTCAAATTATATGAAAACTAATGCAAAAAGTAGTCCAATAAAAGATATTTAGTACGTATATGTTTTTTCGGATCCTCTAGAGAGAGAGAGAGAGAGAGAGAGAGAGAGAGACTCAAATTATATGAAAACAAATGCAAAAAGTAGTCCAATAAAATATATTTTGAACGTATGTTTTTTTTTTAATCCTCCACACACACATACACAGAGAGAGAGAGAGAGAGAGGAGAGAGAGAGAGAGAGTTTCAGGCGAGACAAGAAAGTAAAAATAAACGATCCAGAAGTGAAGAGGATTGTTTATGCTAAGCATGCACCCCCTCAACGCCACTCTTATTCGCGTTCATAGTCACCCAGGGAAAATCAGGTGAGAAGTGCTGTGTCTCGACCAATGGACGAAACGGCCAAGGACACGAATAAAAAAAAAAGGATGTGGGCGATCCTTGCATTTATTGGACGGCTGATCTGTTCTTTGCTTTAATAAGAGGATTTGTTGCATTCGCTGTAAAACTACAAAATGAGTTGTACCCGGTTGAGAAACTTAATAACAAAAAAAATTGAATACTAAAGCGTCTTCTGATAAAATTTGGTTTAAATTAAATATTTCCAATTAAAATAGTAACTTTTATGAAGACTTTATGATCATCAGTACTTGTTCGTTACCATGATACAATGATGAAGTTCTCCTCTCCGGAGACTTATCCTCACTATGAACTGGAAACCATTTAATAAAAGCCAGACCATTTTCTTTCGTCGTTAATCGGGTCAGATTCGTTTTGGGTCTCAATTACCAGTTCTTCGGCCATTTTTGAATTAATCAAATATTGTACCATTTTTACAAAAATGTTCAAGTTGTTATCATTATTATTACCATAGTCAATATTATTATTAAAAAATACCTTTTGTTTTATCTTTTTTCGGTATTGCTGTTGAATACAAATTTGCCAATCAACTACTCTCTCTCTCTCCCTCTCTCTCTCTCCCTCTCTCTCTCTCTCTCTCTCTCTCTCTCTCTCAGAGAATACCTAATAAAAGCAGAGGAAAATAACTAAACAAACGATAACGATAATGTATACTGAAGTAATAATATAAAAGATAAAAAGAAATAAAGTACTTCTTTTTTTCAATACAAAAAGAAATTTCCCCAACGTACAAATCCTATTTTTCAACATTGCAATGCAAACAAGACATTGCTAATTATTAGACTCCCGTTTCATTTTAGCCCAGAATTTTATCTTGAATAACGCCGACAGTTTAGCATCGAAGCTTGGAACACAAAAGTACCACGGCAAGAGAACGTAAGTTCCAAAATGCCACCCAAGTCTCATGCACACAATAAAGGTGTCTGGTTGTAATTCCAGCATCATCAGAATAGATAAGCACTAAAACGTCAGTCGGGCAACTGTGGTGACCAACCACAGCAGTGCACCCAGTCCCCCTTAACAGCTTAAACCTACGATACCGACTGGGATCGATCTGTTGTATTGGCTACTGCTAGGCGAACGCGTTACCACTGTACTAGCCAAGAAAGCTAGTACATTGTTAGCAACGACATTTAAAAAAAAAAAAAAACATCAAATTCTTGGCAACATAATCGTACCTGAAGAATTCAGTTTCATCTAATAGTTCAATTCAATTTTAACTAATAGTTTAATTAACATCATTAAGTATTAGGGTAAAAAAACTTTTTCATAGCAGTTAATCGCTTTCGGAACCTGAGTGGATTTATCCATTGTTTCTTCATCTTTATGATATTCGTTGAGCATTTTCAATAATCATGTTTAAAATACGGAGAAATACGGATAGAAGAGAAAAACCAAGTAAATTGCAAATAATATTTACAAATAAATATACAGGACATAGGAGACAAGTGAATAGAGGTTAATGAAGTAATCTTCGAAAACTATAAGAAAAGGACCACACTGCTTTAACAGTAGCATGACATGTTCCTTTTAGCGTTAAGCATCACCACACATTTCCATGGTGCAACAAACTACACCAATAATAATAATAATAATAATAATAATAATAATAATAATAATAATAATAATAATAATAATAATAGACTCCTAAAAGTAAAGTATAGCAACTGAAACACGTCAATTCTTCAACCTTTTTGAGATGAAAGATGGGAAACACATATCTAAGCCTGGCCTAATCTTATCCTTAAGGGGGGGGGGTGTACCCTCTAAGAAGATATAAAAAAACATATCTCAGCCTGAAAAGGAGATAAATGGGTGGTAAGGCAATAAGCATCCCTACTTTATCTAATGCTCTTAAAGACCTCCCTCCGACGAATTTCGTCTTACAAACGAAATAAGTAGATGACCAAGATATGGGGATATCAATAATTGTCCTTTTGATCAGAGACTGGTCTTTCCTTTAAACGATTTCATGCGTGAATACGAGTAGTCATATATTTAACTAGTGATCGCCTGACTGGGGTTCGAGTCCCGGTTAAACTCGTTACTTCCTTTAGTCACTGTAACTTCACCATCCTTGTGAGCTAAGGATGAGGGGTGGGGGAGTTGGGGAGTATATAGGTTTACCTGCTGAGTCATTAGCAGCCATTGTCTGGCCCTGCCTGATCCTAGCTTGGGTGGAGGCGAGTGTTTGGGTGTTTATCATATGTAAATATGGCAAATCTCTAGGGCATTGTCCCTTGCTTCTCCCGTTCATGAGTGGCCTTCAAACCTTTAAACAATTTTTTTTCATATCCTATGCATAAATGGAAGTTCATGTAATTCTCGACGGATTATTATGATCTACGAATAAAATTAACTGTTCAAGCAAGCTATTTACGTTGTTTTCTTCGTGTCTTCGGTCCTAGAATTATATGACATGGTTCAGGCAATCATCATCTCCTCCTATGCCTATTGACGCATAGGGCCTCGATTAGATTTCGCCAGTCGTCTCTATCTTGAGCTTTTAATTCCGTACTTCTCCATTCATCATCTCCTACTTCACGCTTCATAGTCCTCAGCCATGTGGGTCTAGGTCTTCCAACTCTTCTAGTACATGGTGGAACCAAGTTACATGTTTGGTTCAT
>NC_090761.1:19960029-19962529 GCF_036898095.1 Palaemon carinicauda
CATTTTCCAGCACTGCTGTAATTTTCAATATCATTATTTATTACCATTTTCCAAAGTAAATAGTCTATTGTACCACGCTTATCACACACTCGTACACTGTAACAGTATTTCTGTTTTTTTGTGTATTGTCGTTATCGCTCTACCATTGCACCGATAACATATTTCTGCCTGTATGTGCTTGTATCAATCTGTTTGAATTTTTGTGACTTTCTTTCGCGGAAACTCTTGTTATAAAAGCTCGCTCTCTGTTGAAATAAAGTTAGTTGCCTTCACGAGAGTCTCTCAGTTTCTAGCCTAACTGGTGCATCCGGACACAATCTAAGGATGGAACAAAGAAATTATGAAGCTTCCGGTTTAATGACAGTAGTATTTTCTAATAAGTTTTAACAATGACTAATATATATACTGTGTATATATATATATATATATATATATATGTGTGTGTGTATATATATATATATATATATATATATATACATATATATATTATATATATATACTCATCATCATCTTCACTTTCTCCTACGCCCATTGACGCATAGATTTCGCGAGTCGTCTCTATCTTGAGCTTTTAATTCAATACTTCTCCATTTATCATTTCCTACTTCGCGCTTCATAGTCCTCAGCCATGTAGGCCTAGGTTTTCCCATTCTTCTAGTACCTTGTGGAGCCCACCTGAACATGTGGTGAACTAATCTCTCTGAATATATATATATATATATATATATATATATATAAAATGATGAGGAATTAATTGTTAAGTAATATGTAAAGAAACATAGCTAGTTATGCGATATTTACTGTTGGGGGTCGTTTAATAAATAAAACTAAATGAAAGGTAAGGAATAATTAATAATTATTACGCGAGTCGAATACTTAAAAACCAGAATAGATCATAGTTTGTTTACAAAATCAAGAATGGCGGAACATTTATTTTTATTTAGTGTGCATCTGGTACGATGACTGACACCTGTATGGGGAACAATCCAGATCTTCAAGAGACTGTTGGAACAACAAAAAAACAAGATCCCGAATTACATTTGGGACAATTATACAAATAAACAATTGAGGATCACATCATCATTACTAATACAAGCTAAGCCGCAACCATAATTCCTTCCTTAACCTATGTGTATGTATGTGTGTATGTGTGTATGTACGTATGTATATGCTTTCTCAGTGAAAATACCTTAGGGTTTCGAGTATCACCCACCATCACCAATCCACACTGGCCAGAGTGGTGATGAAAACTGGCCAAATACCTGACAGGCGGTCTTTGTCCTGCAGTGGACTGGAATCAACTGCATTTGTTGTGTGTATTATTATAATCATTATTAGCTAAGCTACAAACCTACATGGAAAAGCAATAAGTTATAAGCCCGAGGGCTTCGGCAGGGAAAAATAGCACAGCGAGACCTGGAAATATTCAAATAACTAACCTATAAGAGAAGTAACAAGGAAATAAATAAACTATAAGAGAAGTAATGAACAATTAAAATAAACTATTTTAAATACAGTAACAATATTAAATTAGATCTTTCATATATAAAGTATAAAAACCGAGGAAAAGAAACAAGATAGAGTAGTGTACCTGAATGTACTCTCAGGCCAGAGAACTCTATCCCAAGACAGTGGAAGACTAGGGTACAGAGGCTATGGCACTACCCAAGACTAGAGAATAATGGTTTGATTTTGGAGTGTTTCTCCCCTAGAAGAGCTGCTTACCATAACTAAAGTCTCTTCTACCCTTACCAAGAGGAAAGTAGTACCCTTTTTGTGTATAGTAAATAATATAGTTTCATTGTTTAGTATGTTATCATTCCAGCACCGTTAAAAATTTTGGATATTCTATCAATCAATGTGTATCGATTTGTTTATTTTCGTGACTTTTATCTCTCGTGATGGGATATATGACTTCCCAAAGATTAATTATCTATAATATATATATATATATATATATATATATAACATAAAATATTGAAGTTTCTGTTTTCTTCCACCTTCCTCCCAAATCTGCAGATTTCTAGAAGCAAAAATGCCATACATCATATATATATATATATATATATATATATATATATATACATATATATATATATTTATATATATACATATATTTATTCATATATATACATATATTTATTCATATATATATAAATATAATCATATATATATATATATATATATATATATATCCTAAATCGGTTTCTTACAACCACCTCTCTCTCTCTCTCTCTCTCTCTCTCTCTCTCTCTCTCTCCCCTGCCGTAACAAGAAAATAAGCCTTGAAAGCTTTATTAGACCAATTGTTCTGGACCTCTCAAAAGCCAAATAACATGCTACAGCAATATTTGGGTCTTAATCTCGCTCAAAATCTTGCCGAAAGAGACCAGCGTTAATCAGATGAGTTTTATTTTTCGCCGATAAGCCTTGTAGACCAACATTATTCAATTCTCTAGGAAAAAGATAGTGACATAAGTCTTTTTATATTTTATATATG
>NC_090761.1:19965029-19977529 GCF_036898095.1 Palaemon carinicauda
AAAAACTTTAACAAAACAAGAGGAAGAGAAATAAAATAGGAGAGTGTGCTCGAGTGTACCCTCAAGCAAGAGAACTCTAACCCAAGACAGTGAAAGGCCATGGTACAGAGGCTATGGCACTACCCAAGACTAGAGAACAGTGGTTTGATTTTGGAGTGTCCTTCTCCTAGAAGAGCTGCTTACCATAGCTAAAGAGTCTCTTCTACCCTTACCAAGAGGAAAGTGGCACTGAACAATTACAGTGCAGTAACCCCTTGGGTGATGAAGAATTGTTTGGTAATCTGTGTTGTCAGGTGTATGAGGATAGAGGAGAATATGTAAAGAATATGCCAGACTATTCAGTGTGTATGTAGGCAAAGGGAAAATGAACCGTAACCAGAGAGGAGGATCCAATGTAGTACTGTCTGGCCAGTCAAAAGACCCCATAACTCTCTAGCGGTAGTATCTCAACGGGTGGCTGGTGCCCTGGCCAACCTACTACCATAAATAAAATGTATGTACTGTACATATAGTTATTATTATTATTATTATTATTATTATTATTATTATTATTATTACTATATTTATTATTATTGCTATGCTACAACCTTATTTGGAAAAGAATGATGCTATAAGCCCAAGGGATCCAACAGGGAAAAATATTCCAGTGAAGAAAGGAAACAAGGAAATAAATAAAAAAGAAAAGTAGTGAACAATTAAAGTACTTCACGAACAGTAACAACATCAAAATAGATCTTTCATATATAAAATTCAAAAAGTTCAAAATAACAAGTGAAAGCGAAATAAGATAGAACAATGAGCCTGTGGAAGCTTAAGCTTAAATCCATAAAGAAATTATTAAGCCGACAAATTCATGCAGATAATTTAGGGAAGTTGACTATAGTCCATTTCTTTCAGCGAGACAGATTTGCACTGACTCGCAGCGGTGCCTTTTAGCTCGGAAAAGTTTCCTGATCGCCGATTGGTTAGAATTATCTCGCCCAACCAATCAGCGATCAGGAAAATTTTCCGAGCTAAAAGGGCACCGCTGCGAGTCGATGCAAATCTGCCTCGGTAAAAGAAATTGACTAGTAATGGAAGAAATGCAAGTTGAAGTTGGAGAAATGAACGGTTTCTGTTGTATATATGGAAAAAAGAAGATTTAATTAAGGAAAAAATGTGGGAATAATTAGAAAAAAACTAATGCAAACATTAGCGTAAGTGTATGGAAAATCCAGGACCCATACAGTGAGTGGCGGGTCAAGTAACGCGCATCCAGGGTTTTGCCACTCAAGGCTACGTGAGGTCAGGTGAGCCACTGTGGCTCGCGGTCAGGTAGACCAGGCATGATAAGGAAACAGTTGTGGATTATAAGACCAAGACAAAATATTAATCCTGGTTCCACTTTAGCATTATTTTGTCTCTTAGGATTTCTTTTATGGTCCTTAATCTATAATCGGCTGAGAATTTCAGCATTTAAATACTAACTCCATTTTAATGCCTCATTTACTACTACGTACTCTACTGGTAAACGTCTCTGTAAAATTGAGTTTTGTCTCCAATTACAAATGAAGAGTAACGAAATAACCATGCCGGCTAATTGCGCTATTTATGGTTGCTATAATACGATAAAGAAAGTAAAAAAGGCTTAATCAAAGCATTAGTTTCTTTCGTTTTCCGAGGGATGAAATCTTAAGAGATGCTTGTATAAAAGCATGTCGACGATCAGACAACATTAATGCAGAGCATGCTGTGATTTGTTTTGTGCATTTCTGCAAAGAGAATATTGCTGATAACATGAAATCACGTCTCCTTCGAACAGATAAACCCAAGAATCGACGGATTTTGAAGTACGAAGCTGTTCCATCTCTTTCTCTGCCCAAAGGTAATTGTTATTTGCATTTATATCTGGTAGAAAATTAATTCGGCCCGAAAAAAAATATTTCTTTTATTAGGAAAATCATAGAAAATAAGCACAGCATACAACCATGAGTTGATAATAAAATCAAAGTAAAATCTGCAGGAAGTGGGTTACAGAACATTATGCTTCTAAACGGAATCCAAACTATATATATATATATATATATATATATATATATATATCATAACCAATATATATATATATATATATATGTATGTGTGTGGTTCTTTTTTCCTTCATTATACTTAACACTGAAAGTGAAGCTTAATTTTACTAAAGAAATCAGAGCTTAATCAAAGATTATAGAAAGATACGAATCAACAGGTTATTGGTATGGTTTTGAACTTACCCGTTTTGATGAATATCTTCAATTCCTCTGGTCAGTACTAAAGTTTCCTTTAATTATCGGATTATTATTTACTTATAACCATCATGACGAATATGAGAGGCTTAACGAAAGCTTAGTTTTACTGAGAGGAGAGAAATTATAAAGATAATTATCAGGAATGGATAGATAAGGAGATTTAAAGAGAGTGTAATGAAAGCGCATATAATTTCTGAGCGACAGAGCATGCGCGAAGTGGGTCTTAAATTCGCCTGAGAAAATCGGAACGATTTCTGATGGTACGGTCATGACGAAAGAATGAAGACCGACAGATACAGCTGGGTTCATTAATTCAGGTACACTTACTTCTCCTTAGCTTTCCGTGAAGTGTAACGGAATTAATGAAGCCAACTGTACCTTCAGGAGTGGGAAAGGGAAGATGCTGCACATAATAAATAGTGAAAAATAAAAGAGAAGTCTGAAAGGAAGGCCCCTTATAAATAAAAAGCCCAAAAGTGGGTGCAAAATAGAGGTGATTAGACATATTAAGCAGTGAATGCTGGAGACGTTTTCTGACAATGGGATTCACAAGTGATTCAACACTTGAAACTATGAATATGGAAAAGGTTTTTGTGTTGTTTTATTTCACTGAAGTATCCCTTGTTAGGAAAGAATTGAATAATTACCCAACATATCTCTCTCTCTCTCTCTCTCTCTCTCTCTCTCTCTCTCTCTCTCAAAAGCATAAGAAATCTTGTGATGATATGTAGGATAGGATTAGAGAGAGAGAGAGAGAGAGAGAGAGAGAGAGATGAGAGAGAGAGAGAGAGAATGTTAAAAAGCAATTTAAAAGATATTTCATGTTGAAGGTAGAGTTTGAAATCTTTTGTGATGATATACAGGAGAGAGAGAGAGAGAGAAGAGAGAGAGAGAGAGAGAGAGAACATGTCATTGGCTATAATGTGGACAAAAACATCCACGGAAGGCTTGATAGAAATATCAAACAATTGACAACAGGTACCGCATATGATTAACCACATAAGACAGACCCATTACTATTTATACTCTCAGTCTGATAGAAAGAAGAGAGAGAAGATCCGGCCCAAGAAACCACAAAATTTCCCGTCAACTCCAATCGTATTGGAGAGGAAATCTCGTTTCCTCAAGTTGCTTTACTTCGATTTCTGAACGCAAAATTCCAGAAATACTTTCAAACACAAGGCAGTAAACTTGCTTTTACGGCAAAGTGCCCTCCTCTTCCCCCGTACCTTAAAACTCTCAATCTATAAGACAAAATAAAACCTGTTGCAGGTTAACTCCGTTCGATGGCTGTTTTCCTCCTCCCACCACAAGACTTTGTAACCCTTTCTTTAATTATATCACTTATGAAGTCCAATGCTATTTCTATTACTTGCTTGAATTCTCAATGCCCTGATTCCTCCAAGTCTTCAAGCAAGCCTTCATAATCTTTACATAATAATTGCTGTGAATTACTCATTCCCGAATAAAAATTGTAAGTTACACTATTAAAAATTTGCCGTAAAACACGGTAAAAATCCTAGAATAAGTGTTTCCGGGATTTTTACCGTTTTAAAAATGGATATATTGACATAAGATAATAACGAAATAGGGTAAAAAATACGGTAGCCTGTATTTACTGAAATACGGATGGAAATAGTATATTTTTTTTTACGGAAAATTTCCGGTTATAAATTACTCTTTTTCTAACAGAGTAGTTATAATATATTAACTAAATGCTTAGCCTTATACAGTAGTTGAATATCAGGTTTATCAATATAAGTGTTTACGTGTACCATGAAGATGAAAAAATGCCTTCTTTTTTTCTGACAGGATGATATTCTAAGAAATTACGATATATCATTATGCTAATTGAAAAAAAAAAGATTATACCTTCAAATGAAAATTTGAAATAGATATCAAGCAGCAAAATTAACGACAAGGCATCAATACGGAAAGCAAAATGAAAATTGAGTCATTTACAAAATTAATAAAACAAAAACGTTCGCCTCTGGAAAACGAAGAAAAAAATGAAGAAGTCTCCTAATTCCAGACAGGTATCTCACAATGAATGTCAGAAATTTTTAAGAAAAATCCAGGATCATACTTCTCTCCAATGTGTATATTTACTTCCAGGTCCTGCAGAGGGAAGGAATGTTACACTGATAAAGAACTTGGAAATCAATAAAACTAAACCTAAATTCGCAGATAAAATTTTGTTTCCGAGAGTACACAGACACACACACAATTATATTATATATATATATATATATATATATAAATATAAATATATATATATATATATATATATATACGGTATATTGATAAAGATAGTATTTTTTTCATCAAATTCACTCTGCCTCGAGATCAGAGACTTTGGGGAAATCCTTTCATGACATGGGCTTCTGCCCGGGTCAGGACGCGAACCTATTTCTCGAGAGAGAGAGAGAGAGAGAGAGAGAGAGAGAGAGAGAGAGATAGAGAGAGAGCCATGTACAAAGACTTAGGCCCCAGTTACCCCGTATCGATAATTCCATCTATGAATTTTCAAAGTCCTCATCTTTCCATACACCTTCATGTCTCTAAAACTAGCCCTTAATTCATCCATTTTCCCCATTTATGCCCGACTAACTTGTCTTTAAAACATAAAAGTTCTATCTTTTACCAATGAGTTTAGATTAATTAAATTTTGATTACTACTACTTTTATTAATTTTCCAAATTGGGGTAAAATTTACAACTAAACCATGTTCCCGTAAGCATTATTAACGACCCAGCCCTCTCTAGCTTATTATTACCATCTATCTCGACTTGAATTTCTTCCAAATACTGATCAAGTCAATCCCCATCCTGTCCACTTCATAAAATTACACCCATATTTTTTTTTATCTACCATATACTTAACACAATCGCCCTTCCATATTTTCCAAAATCAAATATTTGCATTTTCAGACTTTAAAAATAATTCTTGTTTTTTCCACTCACCCTTTACCATTCTTGTTCCTTATAACTTGCTATCAACGATTTTGCACAAACCTCCCTCAACCTAACACATGCAAGACTTGAAATATTTTTAACTAGTCCCAACAACCAAATAATTTTCCAAGATGAGCTATCTACTAGAAGACAACACTCCCCTCCTCGACACAAAAAAAAACTTAAAATGATAATATGGAGCAATTCTTCAAATTATGAATAAAAAACTAAATATCTCTTGATCACAAACTTGCACATTATCAGGTGTTACCCTTCCTTATATATAGCCTCATTATTCGAATTGGTTACGAGTTCAGCGGAACACGAGTATTATTAAATTGGTAATTTTACCAATACTTACATACATCATCCTCTCCTACGCACAGGGCCTCGGTTAGATTTTCGCCAGTCCGTCTCTATCTTGAGCTTTTAATTCAACACTACTCCATTCATCACATCCTACTTCGCGCTTCATAGTCCTCAGACATGTAGGCCTGGGTTTTCCAACTCTTCTAGTGCCTTGTGGAGCCTAGCTGAACGTTTGGTGAACTAATCTCTCTTGAGGAGTGGTCACTATACAAAGACCCTGGTAGAAACTGGTCGGTTTTATCTAAACTAACCACCAACTTAAACCCGGACGGCACCAAAAAAAAAAAGAAAAAAAAATGCGCACTATATATAAATATAAATAAATATAAATATATATATATATATATATATATATATATATTATATATATATATATATATACAGTATATAAATATATATATAACCCACACATAATATAAATATACAGTATATGTATATATATATCATAATGCAATTTAATTCCTTTTAAAAGTAATGGCACTAGAGGGGTGTACCCTTCCGGTTTGTCAAGACATCTTATAAGAGTAAGTAAGTATGTAATCAATTTAATGATAGAAACACAACGCTAATTTCCGTCTCTTAACGAAGTAATCTTATTCATATGAGTATACCACCCACATCTACATACTGCATCCCCCCAAGAAGATAATTAAATATGTTTTTAAGCCAAATATTAAAATTAAATTTCTTATTCGTACCACAACGATGTGACGATTATTCGTCTCCAGTTTTGTGAATGTCCCTGAAACCTGCCTCTCAGACTCGAGTGTTTGGTTTATCAGAGTGAAGTAACATTTACCCTGCATTTACCCCAGTTAGTAGCACAAAATAAATACTCTCTCTCTCTCTCTCTCTCTCTCTCTCTCTCTCTCTCTCTCTCTCTCTCATTAATATCTCGTTTTCTTATGCATTAATGAAAATTCCTGCTTGTCTCAATTAATTGTTCTTCTATATTCTTTGTATATTTATTCTAGTATAAATAGTCTCTCTCTCTCTCTCTCTCTCTCTCTCCTCTCTCTCTCTCTCTCTCTCTCTCTCTCAAAACAGTTTTATGGCGGCACAATGCCCACATGGGACCCATTAATCTTTATTCCAAAGTGACTAATTCTCCCAAAAGTTTTTATAGCCCTTGCCTTCCTTCTTCTTTCTTTCTTTCTATATTAAAGATACACTTCTATGCCACATCTCAAATTTCCATTTTACGAAGGGAAAAGTACTATAAGAGGTCAAATTAAAATGCATACATTTTATACACTTCAAGAAAATAATGTCAAAGTTTCAGGTGCAATTGCTTATATTATTACGACTTAAGAACAACATACTGAGATTAAAAGAAAAAATAGAAAATATAAAAGAAAGGAAAATTAAACGAGTCGTGTTTTCTAAAAACAAAATACTAGCAAGTACAAACGGTTCAGACACTTTAACAAAATAATACTAAAGTTTCTGATACAATTGTTTATATAATAACTGCTTAACAACAACATACAAACGCCGAGATAAAAAATTAAATTTTTTTTTGGAAAAGGAGATTAAAAAGTCCTCTTTACTATAAAAAAAAAATGCAGTAAATCGTCTTACAGTTCATATAATAACTACTCAGGAACAATATACGAACGCCGAGATAAAAAAAATAACTACAGGGAAAAGAAAAGAAAAATTTAAAGTTTCCAAAAAATAACAACCGCAGGAAGTAATTTTAAAGCTAATTTTCCTCTAAACGCAACAAGCAAAATAACATAAAATCCTAAGGGAATGTCTTGAATGTCAATCATTGATCTATCTTCGTCTATTAACGAGTCTCTCTTTCCTTCATCCACCATCGATAAATATTTTCTTTCGTTTTTGTTTCTCATTTCTTCATTTCATTAACTTCTCATTTTCCTCGTTGGTGCATTTTTGCAACAATTATAATTACATATTTTCTAGTTTTAGCCAATTTTCTTCTCATTTCTTATTTTCATTTATTCCTCATTCAAATCTTTGATTTCAATCTTAGTCTTTATTTTTCTATTTTCTCTCTCGCTTGTTCTTCATCTTCCATCAATCTTTACTTCTTCATTACATCTAATTTACTTTTTAATAGCATTTTTAGTTTTCAACTCCTTTTTTTTTATTGCTTATTCGTCCGTTTCCCCTCACTTCTTTTCATTCTCTTTACACTGGCTTTTATTACATATTTTTTACGTATTTGCCCGTCATCCCTGTGGCTTTTCTAATAAGTAGCCTTCCGCAATTCCTTTTTCTTCCTTTTTTCAAACTGGTTGCTTATTACTTATATCTTATTCTCTCTATTTACTTTTGTTCATTCATCTCTCCCTGATTCACTCTGCTTTTCCTATGAAACTTGTTCTGTTCGTCTCTTTAACTTCCTCATTTTCATTTCTATTTCATGGATATATTTACTTTGCCTCTTTTTTATTTTATTTTTTCTTTAATCCTTCTCCTAACATCTCCACTTATCTCACTCTTCAGTTTCGTATTTTTGGTCTTTTTCTTTTTATTCATCCTTAATTGACATTTCCTTCTTATTCTCTTTCCTGATTTCTTTATTAATGTTTTTCCAAAATCTCAATACATTTTTCATCACCTTGATTTTCTATCTCCTTCTCTTTCCATTCTTCTCTTTTATCAAGCATTCACTTATTACCCATTCCAAAACATCTATCCGTTCTGTATCACAGTCTAAACACTTTATCTGTTTCTTCTTCTTGTTTTAGTTTTTTATTTCACTTTCTCTTTCCAACCATTATTTTAGTAATGCTTTCCCCTTTCATCCTCCATGCTTCTTCTATTCTTTATATTTGGTTTATTCTTACGCATTCCTACAATTTAATTTCCAACACCTATAAATCCTTTTCCTCCCTATCTCCTACATTCATTCGCCTCCAGTATTCTCTTCCTCCTAATTCCCCACGTTTTCTCACTCTTCTCCTCTTCTTCCCTCCTACCTTTCACTTCCATGGCCAAATGATGGTTTGTTTCTACCTGTCACTTCTCTTCGCCCTTTCATCTCCAA
The DNA here is from genome assembly GCF_036898095.1 of Palaemon carinicauda. NCBI lineage: Eukaryota > Metazoa > Arthropoda > Malacostraca > Decapoda > Palaemonidae > Palaemon > Palaemon carinicauda. The sequence goes on from NC_090761.1 coordinate 19,973,636, forward strand.
TCATCCATCCTTTCCCGGATCAACCCCATCCTCTATCGTCTCTCCACTTCTGGACGCAAGAGGGTATGGGAAATCTCTCTCTCTCTCTCTCTCTCTCTCTCTCTCTCTCTCTCTCTCTCTAATCTTAGCGTTAAATTACGCCACACAAAGCCAAGAGACGGCATAGATGTACCTTGCACGATATAACGCGAATAGGAAGTCTATATCACAAATGTTTCCTTTATATATGTTTCACTAAAGATATGAATGGGCTGTATTAGACCATTTTTATTTTCAAATCACACTGTGACACTAGATTAAATTAAACACAGAATAGAAGGTATCAAAAAGAGAATGTCTTTGTTGTCTAAGTTTACAGTTTGAGAAAGCACTAATTTTGATTCTACGAGTTCTCATCACAGTATGTTTTTACTGTGTTTGTGACCCAAATTATTAAACTTTCTCAATACGTTTTTACTGTCTTTGACTCACATTATCAAAGTTTCTCTTCATGTTTTTGCTGTTTGCAATCCAAATTATTAATCTTCTCTTTATGTTTTTACTGTTTTAGTTACCCACATTATAAAATTTTCCATTTTTGTTTTTACTGTGTTCGTGACTCAAATTATCAATTTTTTCTCTTTATGATTTTTACTGTGGTTGTGACCCACATTATTAAATTTTCTAATTACGTTTTTACTGTGGTTGTCTATGACTCACATTATCAAAATTTCTCATGTTTTTACTGTTTGCCTATGATTCAAATATCAAATTTTCTCTCCATGTTTTACTGTTTGTCTGAGACTTAATTAAATTCCCTTTTTAATGTTTCTTCTCTTTTTCAATAATCTGAAAAACTCCACTTCTCAGTACCACCTATTCTTTTTATATACAATTCTCAATTGGGACTTTTCTTTTTTACCATATCTCCTTTTATTTTCTCCTCTCTCCTAAGCACCCGTGCACCGTCTCACAATCGTTTCATGTTATTCCAATTCACAAAAACTCCACCTTTTCCCTTGACCATTATTTCCAAGTTCTCAAAAGCTACAATCTTCTTCCTTTTCTTTATTTCCTCTTTTTACTCCTCTCTCATAAGCACCAGTACAGCGTTTCATGTTATTCCAATTCACAAAAACCTCCATTTTTTCCCTTTGTCATCTTCCACTTTCTTTCCAAGTTCTCAAAAGCTACACTCATCCTCCTCCTCTTCTCGAATCTGAGCGTTCCGGTAAATTTAACATCCAGCTATACAAGTCCTCTGTTTGTAACGTGCAGCAATCTAGCTTTTCTTTACTTAGCAATGAAGGCGGTAGTGCCAGCTGGCGAGGTAAACACTCGCATTCAAGGAGAGCAAGGTTCTAAAAGCTGTGTCAATTAAAAAAGGTCTTGCCATGGCACAAGTCTCTTTGTCAAAACAAATAAATGGTTTAAAAAAGATTTAAGGACTTAACGTTATACCTATTCATCCGTAGAAAGTTTGTCTGTTTAATATGTGTTTGTATGGTCCTCGGAATTGCTGATGATATGACGAAGAGGAGATAGAATGGGGTAGAGTGGTGAAAAAAAGGGCGTTACAAATAATAGAGTGTCAATAATCAGGGTTGTGGTGGCCGATGAGGTAACGTCCCTGACTGGTGAACATCAGATTGGGATACGAGTTCCACACAAACTCGTTAGTTCCTTTGGTCAATGCAACCTCACCATCCTTATGAGCTAAGGATTGGGGGTTTGGGGAAGCCTAGACAACAGCAGCCATTGCCTGGCCCTCATTGGTCCTAGATTGGGTGGAGAGGGGGTTTGAGCGCTGATCATAATTGCATTGTGGTCAATCTCTAAGGCATTGTCCTACTTGATAGGGCAATGTCACTGTGCCTTGCCTCTGCCATTCATGAGCGGCCTTTAAACCTTGAAATCTATAAGTGATTGAGAGTTAGCTACCTAAGTTAGTAGTGTAATTTTCTTGTATGCGGATGGGTATCAACGAAATACTGATGAGCTTCAAGTGAATGGGAATCCGGTTGTAAGGTGGCAGTCTTATGTAGTACACAACAGTAAATAATTTTTCTTCGAAGCATTTCCTAATATGGGATAAATACATTTATTCAACTAATCATATGTTAGCATTTAATATTTTTACTAAATCACTTAATAAAACTTCTATCTCGTCGTTTGCTTTGAACTCTTCCCTTCTCTTTCATGAACACTCAGATCTAAATCTTTTCTCGGGAAATAAAAACCATGTCACCTGTAAAACGCAAAATTTTGTAAATACAGGAAACCGGCGTTACAAACCTATGGTCACAGATGGCATAGAATCTGGGGATAGAAGTTAAGCTCCCCTTAACGACGATATCAAAATCAAGAAAACCATAATCAAAATTACGATTAACGTTAAAAAAAAAAAATATTCCTTCAAAATACGGAATTTGAACTAACTATATCACTCCATCAATAACAGCTCGTCAACTTAGGAAACAGATCTCTTTAATTACGTGTATTCAGACACTTTATTATTATTATCATTATTATTATTAACTAAGCTACAAAGCTGGTTGGAAAGGAAGGATGCTATAAGCCTAAGGGCTCTAACAAGGGAAGATAGCAAGGTGGGGAAAAGAAATAAGGAAATAAATAAACTACAAAAGAAGCAATGAACAATTAAAATAAAATATTTTAAGGACAATAACAATATCAAAATAAATCGTTCAAATATAAACTATAAAAAAACAAAAAAAAACAAAATAAAACAAGAGAAAGAGAAAAAAGATAGAATAGTGGGGAGGCTAACGTTATTAATCAAGACTTGTGCATTGGAAAAAATGAGGCAAAGCACTAAGAAACAGTGAAATCTTTCGGCGACTTCGTAGTTTACAACGTTGCCCCCACGAGTGACATCTCAGCTTTAATAAGAGTGTCCTCCTGTTTGTTCTGTCTGGCCCCAGACGAAGCCCACGAATTCGTTCGCGGGGTGTTTTGGCCGATTCTCCTTTCGCGGAACTTCGTACTCCCATATTAGGGACTCTCGTTCAAATTCATATACGCGTATTGGGGATTCACGTTGAACTTCATAGGTACATATTAGGGATTTACATTCAACTTCGTATGCGCATATTGGGGATTCACGTTCAACTTCGAATGCGCATATTGGGGATTCACGTTCAACACATTATTAGGGATTCCCGTTCAAACTTCGTATGCCCATATTGGTGATTCACGTTCAACATCGTATGCGCATATTGGAGATTCACGTTCAACATCGTTTGCGCATATTGGGGATTCACGTTCAACACATTATTAGGGATTCCCGTTCAACTTCGTATGCCCATATTGGGGATTCACGTTCAACATCGTATGCGCATATTGGAGATTCACGTTCAACATCGTTTGCGCATATTGGGGATTTGCGTTCAACTTAGTATACGCATATTGGAGATTTACGTTCAACATCCTATGCCCACATTGGAGATTCACGTTCAACATCGTATGCGCATATTGGGGATTCGCGTTCAACTTCATACGCCCATAAGGGGGATTCGCGTTCAACTTCATATATGCGTAATGGGGATTCGCGTTCAGACATGTCACCGTCGTGAATCACTCTCGTGAATTAGCTAACAAAAGACAAGACAATGTTTGAGATTGAATAGCTGAAGGGCAGATGGCAGCCGACTGATATCTGCCATGTCAGAAGAGAGAGAGAGAGAGAGAGAGAGAGAGAGAGAGAGAGAGAGAGAGAGAGAGAGACAGTACCCAATATATATATGATAGATACTCAAATTCCATGAAATAAAAGCCAAAAAAAGAAAATACTCAATAAAATGTATTTTGAACGTATCTGATTTCTTCAGTGTCCAGATAAAAATAAGACGAAAATATAGAGAAGACACCTGAAATGTGACCCATACCAAAGGG
>NC_090761.1:19982529-19985577 GCF_036898095.1 Palaemon carinicauda
TATATACATATATACAAATATATATATATATATATATATATACATACATATATACAAATATATATTTATAAATAAACATATATATATATATATAGGAGAGAGAGAGAGAGAGAGAGAGAGAGAGAGAGAGAGAGAGAGATAAATTACCAGCAATGAACATGTGCTTAGCAGTAAGTGCGTGCATCAAATGTGCAAGGGCGTCTATTTCTGTAATACAATGCAACTCCATCCAGACGGTGCTATGAACCGATGATGGAATTTCTCCACGGCCGAAACGTCCGCTTATCTATATATTGATTAGACGTCTGTACCTCTGCCCAAAAGGCATCCCTCTCTCATATCCGGACGCCGACAGCCTCTGTCTCTTTCCCCCGACTTGTATTTTGGCCTCGTTTCTCCTCCTACTCTTCACCCTTTCCTCACTTCGTATTTCTCCTCTAATTCTCCCTTTCTGTTGAGCGTAATCATAAAGAGTACCTTCATTCTTAAAAATTACAGATTCATTCACGGAGACTGTAAGGGTCCTCCTTTGCTATTGAGAGTAATCATTTATACTCTTATGTTACTACATTTCTCTCCATTTTCTTTTTCTTTTCTTTTATCATAAATCTGTTCCCCGTTTTCTACATTACCTTCCTCTGTTTCACCTTACACATGTCACTTTTTAATCCCTTCATATTATTATTTATCTCAATTCTCTTCTAAGCCTCGTGCTCTTCTCACCATTCCCCCTCCCCCCATTTATCCTTTCTTTTCTTTTACTGCCTTTTGAAAAATCTCTGCCTCTCTCAAATTGTCATTTTTCCCTATATCGCTATTCTTTTCTTTTCATTAGTTTTATACCCTTTCACTCTTCCCTTTATCACTTTCCTTCTTCCTTACATCTTTACGACTTTCTCCTTTCCCTTCTCTTTTCGGCCTTCTAATCCTCTTATCTTTCCTCACCACATTTCCTTTTATACATTCTTCTTCCATCGTGTTTTCTTCGCTAAGTTGATTTCCCAGTTGCCTTGCATCTTTAATAGGATTTCCTATATGCCATCTCTGATCAGTCTTTTTCGTTTCCTTTTTCACTTGGTCTTTGAAGTCAAATTCTTTCCCATAAAGTCAATTTTAGAACGTTCCGTCAAAAGAACATCTACATTTTCCAACTGACTGAGATCCGTTGATACATAACCTTTATCTCGATTTTTTCTTTCACCCACCTCACTCTCTCTCTCTCTCTCTCTCTCTCTCTCTCTCTCTCTCTCTTCATATACAAACAATGCACACATATGTACCATAACACACACACACACACACACACACACACACACATATATATATATATATATATGCTATTACAAAACTCCACAAATTAGACAATTTTACCAGCATGTATTTTTTCTGTTAGTGTAAAAATCTGCTGAAACTATTGATAGAATTTGAAATTAATAAGGTGATCGGTAAAATAGAGAACTCCCTATATACTGTATGTGATGTATATATGTATGTATGTATATATATATACATATATATATATATATATATATATACACATACACACACACACACACATATATATATATATATATATATTTAAAAAAAGGCCAGTGAAACAGCCATCCAATACCCTTATCTTGACCCATGAGCAATAAGAGAAAATTTTCAGGCTAAGAAAAGAGACAGTAATATCCACTAAGAGAGTCCCTGAAACTATAAATCTGTGTATGTCCGTTAACATAAAAAGTTCTCCTGTACACGAAGAATGATAACAAACAATGACATGTAAGCAAAACGACTAAAACAACCTCTCTCTCTCTCTCTCTCTCTCTCTCTCTCTCTCTCTCCACGACGTTGGAGAATTACAGACCCCAAAAACGCAAATCACCTAAAACACCGGTCCATTAAGTAAGTACAAGTGAGACTATTTTCCCCCAATTCACACAGTACATAAAATCCATATTTATTCCAACAGTTGGTAACGTCAGACGCATTCTTTCTCAACATTTCGGTACATTTAATTTACCGCTGCGGTTCTTGTTGATATTTTACCTGAGTTACTTATACCATCTTTCGTTTACTTGTTTGCTGTTGCATATCACTGTTGCATAGTTATCACTTTTACGCCACAAATATTTTTCCTAAAAAAAAAATTGTTTCAGAAGAGAAAAACAAATAAAATCCCACTGCCCATTTATAAAGGTTTTAAAGGCCACTCATGAATGGCAGAGGCAAGGTTTAAGGTTTAAAGGCCGCTCATGAATGGCAGAGGCAAGGTTTGAGGTTTAAAGGCCGCTCATGAATGGCAGAGGCAATGTTTAAGGTTTAAAAGGCCACTCATGAATGGCAGAGGCAAGGTTTAAGGTTTAAAGGTCGGTCATGAATGGCAGAGGCAAGGTTTGAGGTTTAAAGGCCGCTTATGAATGGCAAAGGCAATGTTTAAGGTTTAAAAAGGCCACTCATGAATGGCAGAGGCAAGGTTTAAGGTTTAAAGGCCGCTCATGAATGGCAGAGGCAAGGTTTGAGGTTTAAAGGCCGCTCATGAATGGCAAAGGCAATGTTTAAGGTTTAAAAGGCCACTCATGAATGGCAAAGGCAAGGTTTAAGGTTTAAAAGGCCACTCATGAATGGCAGAGGCTAGGTTTAAGGTTTAAAGGCCGCACATGAATGGCAGGGCAAAGGCCAGTGATATTGCTCTCGCAAGCAGGACAAATGACCTAAAGACTGACCATATTTTTATATGACTTGTATTCAAGCACCCTCTCCACCCAAGCTAGGACCAGAGAGAGCCAGGTAATGGTTCCTGATGACTCAGAAGGTAGACCTATAAGCTCTGCAAAAAAACAAACCTCCCATTCTTAGCTCACAAGGATAGTGAGGTTGCAGCCATTAAAGGAACGAACTAGTTTGAGCGCGACTCGAACCCCAGTCTGGCAATCAGCAGGCAGAGACGTTGCCATCTATCTACACTGAATTCTCATCAGCAGCACGTCGACCCATAAACATCCAATGCATTTTTAAATAGCTATAGAACCTAAAGTGACAAAATTAATTTACATAGTAATT
>NC_090761.1:19991077-19993577 GCF_036898095.1 Palaemon carinicauda
CAGCTCTTCCAGGAGAAGGACACTACAAAATTAAACCATTGTTTTCTAGTCCTTGGTAGTGCCATAGCCTCTGTCCCATGGTCTTTCACTGTCTTGGGTTACAGTTCTTTTGCTTGAGGGTACACTCGGGCACGCTGTTTTCTCTTGTTTCTCTTCCTCTTAATCTTATGAAGTTTTTATTGTTTATTTAAGGTAGATCTAATTTAATGTTGTTAATGATCTTGTATTTTGTTTATTGTTTCCTTTCTTCACTGGGCTATTTTTCCCTGTTGAAGCTCTTGGGCTAATAGAATCATACTTTTCCAACTGGAAATGAAATATGAAAAAAGAGCTGGAATATATAATGACCACTTCAGACAAGAATGTTTTATGAGAATGGAGATGGCATTTTTCTTCTTCCTTACTTATAAATAAAGCTTTGAATAGGTGGAAAGCAGACTCTGATGGATCAAAATTAGTTTTCGTGGAAAAATTCTCTTACAGAAACAAACAATTATTATTATTTCATTAAACTTCCATAAATAAAGTTACAATTCCACTATTTATTCATACATTTAAATGGCTAACACCTGTATCCCATGATAGATATTGATAATGGGTTATTAAGCAAAAGCTACAAAATACGATGCAAAAACTAGAGGGGCACTCAGCAGAGCGCAGACCTTCACCACGGCAGCGTATTTCTCGACCTTCTGCTCGACCTTGACCTTTGACCATAAAATGTATTAATTGGCGTGGATTTTCATACACTCAAATATGATCCAAGTTCGAAGTCTCTGTCATAACAATGTCCTAACTTATGGCTGATTAAGTAAATTGGACATTTTGTTTGACCGTAACCTTGACCTTTGACCTTGACCTTCCAGAGTCTAATCATTTCCGGCCTTTTTCATAACAGTTAATCCCTGCACGTTTCATTACTCTACGATTAAAACTGTGACCAGGCAGCAGTTCACAAACAAAATACACAAAAACACACAAACAGGGCAAAAAACTAAACTCCTTCCAACTTCCTTTGCAGAGGTAATAAATGCAAATATATAATAACAAATATGTGATTATACATGACAAATGTATAAAAAAATTTATGATCCGTGGAATAAAGATTTATTCACATAAAAAAAGAAATATAACATGCTTAATATAGGAATAAACTAATACGCAATTTCTAAGAAAAGAACCCATAAAGTTAAAGGAACACAAAAGAAAGATGAGCAAAAAAGAGCCAAAGCAGGAATCAAACACCAAAAGAAAGTCTTCGAATGACTACGGCCTTCCTCCTCTCCCTTGTTATTTCTCTGAGGATTAACAAAGATGCAGAATAAAACCGGGATTTCAGTTCGTTTAAAGTGTAAGACGACCTTTTCCTAAAAGTTCAAAGGTGAGGAAAGAATGTCACAATTCTTTTTTTTTCCCGCATTTTAAAATTAAACTCGACGTTAGAGGCATCATGAAATGAAATTCGTACGAAATGGCAGGGGAAAATCTTTACTTACATTAATTGATATATGACTAAACAATTACAAGCAACCGTGAAAGTACCATAAAGACTGTGAGGGCTTAACGTTCCTGGATAAATGAATATATAAATAAATTTAAAGAAACACCACTGTGTTAAAAAGCGAACAATTATGATTGACAACCTTAAAAAAAAAAACCCTTAAAGAAGAACCAAATGGAGACAAATTAGATTTTGAATCTACGTCAAAAATACCTTTAAAGACCTAATTTCAAAAATATTTTAAGATGAAAAAGAAATGGAAATGTATTATTGCCAAGAAAACCTATAAAAAATACTTTGCCAAATATCCGACGGCATTTTCTTAAAAGCAAATTTAACGTCCGGAAAAATTAAGAAATGGAACCAGGGCATAATAACTGAAAAAAATATCTTTTACGAAAACTAACTGATACCAAGTAAAACTAAAAACTCTTTGCAGAAACAAACGACTCAATTTTTCCCAGAATGAAAAAAAACTTAAAATACATTAATAAGAAAGCCAGGATAAAATAAATACAGCCCAGGATAATAATTGCATCTCTAAGAAATGTTCTCTCCAGGCAATAGTAATGAAAAAAAAAAAAAAAAAAAAAAAAAAAAAAAAAAAAAAAAAAAACCAGCGTCTAAAAATGATTGTATTTCTTAGAAATATCATTCCCTAAAAAAAAAGGGGGGGGGGGGGGAAACCACCTCCAAACTCTATCTCCTGGCTTTAATCAACCAACCCTATCAGTTCCCAGCATCCTAACACCTTCCATCCATCCTCTAGGTCACTCCTCTCACATCTGGTAACCGGGATCCTCAGCAAACTACCTATTACGCCTCTAAATCGCTAAATGAATAAAGTTATCCCCGAAAACACACGACAGCAGCGGGGGAAGAAGACGCCTCTCTCTCTCTCTCTCTCTCTCTCTCTCTCTCTCTCTCTCTCTCTCTCTCTCTCTCTCCTAAGGTCACCCGCTTGCCACCAAGGCGGAGGAAATTTAGCTTCCTTAGCCA
>NC_090761.1:20003577-20013577 GCF_036898095.1 Palaemon carinicauda
CAAAATCCAGTTAACCTGGAAACTGGTTTTTGGGGGAAACCTTCAGTTAAATATACCAAAACATTTCGCGACGCGTGGTGGCTGTAATACACTTCAGAGAGGAATAATCATTAAAATGATGCTCACTTCTAATTTATAGGACGAAGCGGCATTACAGTCATTTCCATTTTAATTAGCACTAATGTTAATTACTATTATTATTATTAAATGATATTCACTTTCATGCGCCAAGTTCGTTTGGAGTTTTTTTCCGTTTCAATATTATTTTTTTTGTTTACTCCCGTAAAATGAAAAGTTAATTACAAACAAATTTAATAGCTAATATATCTAGTAAGATTACGAAAATTTTGCCAACGTCTTCATCCATAGATTCTCTAAGAATGAAATTCATAAATGTCACAGATTACTAATCAATTAAATTCATAAAGTTCTATAAAATTGGAAACCAGCATTTGTTTTAGATTCGACCTAATCATGAGCTTAACAAAATTAAGAAAAGAAAAATGTAGAAATTCTCAATAAAAAACCAAAGGAAACAGAAGTTCGAAAGGCAGAATTAGTATTGTTTATGAAACTTAGAAAACAACGAGTCAAAAGACTCATCATGCTGAACGGAATTATTTGTTCTTGGATGAAATATGAAAAATACAACAAAGTTAAATGAAGAAATTGCATAAATTAATGTGACCAGATAAACAAACAACGGTTGATAAAGTAAATAAAACGATGTAAATAGGAATAGAAAAACGTTGTATATTAAGATTGGATGAATATAGAAATAACCGATTTCCCTTTTATTGATGAATAAATATTGTCAATAAATTTCTTCAAGATTTTTTTGATATAAATAGAAAATAAAGAAAAGAGTTGGTAAGAAATATTTTTTCTAATCAGTAAATAGTTTGATAAAATCCCTTCCCCTTTCTACAACGGAGGGCACCATTTTTTATTAATCCCCTAAGAGGATTAATCCCCTGGGAGGATTAATCCCACCTTTTTGTAATATTCCCCTACGAGGATTAATCCCCTAGGATGATTAATCCCAGTTTTATTAATCCCTAAGAGGATTAATTCCACCTTTTTGGATTAATCCCCGAAGAGGATTAATTCTACATTTTTGGAATCCCACCTTTTTTTCAATCCCCTAGGAGGATTCCCACCTTTTTCGGAAATCCCCTAGGAGGATTAAACCCACTTTTTTGGATTAATACCCCAAGAGGATTAATCCCATCTTTTTGGATTAACAACCTAGGAGGATTAATACCACTTTTATGAATTCATCCCCTAGGAGGATTAAACCCACTTTTTTATCAATACCCTAGGAGGATTAAGCCCACTTTTTGGATTAACACCCTAGGAGGATTAATGTCACTTTTTTTGGGATTAATCCCCTGCGAGGATTAAACTCACCTTTTTGGATTAATACCCGAGGAGGATTAATCCCACCTTTTTGGATTAATACCCTAGGAGGATTAATACCACTTTTTTGGATTAATCCCCTAGGAGGATTAAACCCACCTTTTTGGATTAATACCCCAGGAGGATTAATCCCGCCTTTTTAGATTAATTCCACTTTATTGGATTAATCCCCTAGGAGGATTAATTCCCCTCCGAGGTAAGGTTCAGATAAACATCCGTTTTTATCCCCACATATCACAAAGAGCCATAAACATTTATAGATACCCGAAAGGAAAATTCACGCAAAGCAATCATTACAGCTAATCTAATTAATTGAATCTAATTAATCATCTCAGAGAGAGAGAGAGAGAGAGAGAGAGAGAGAGAGAGAGAGAGAGAGAGAGAGAGAGAGAGAGAGAATATGCAAAAAGCATCGCGCGGCTGACACCCTAAAGACCGCGCGGCTGACAACTTAAAGATAGCGCAGCGGGCACCTTACAGAATCGCGCAGCTGACACCTTGAAGATCACGCAGCTGACACCCTAAAGATCGCGCGGCTGACACTAAAGATTGCACGGCTGACACCTTATAGATAGCGCGGCTGACACCTTGAACATCGCGCGGCTGACATCACAGGTTTCATCCGAATTTCAATTCATAATTCTTCTTATTATTGGTGGAAAAGTGCTTCTAGAACTACACCCCAGATCAGAAAAATAGACGAACGAAGGAACAGATGTTGGGTCTGCTAGACTCTTTGATGAAGAATTATCTTTTCTTCATGAAGACTGTAAGATGCCACTGGATAAAAATCTTTTCTCTTACTTTCTATATTTACCGTGCACTCTCTCTCTCTCTCTCTCTCTCTCTCTCTCTCTCTCTCTCTCTCTCTCTCTCTCTCTCTCTCTCTCTCTCTCTCTCTCTCTCTCTCTCTCTCTCTTGTAAATAACACTGCCCTCAGGTATCAAGTTTTTATATAGCAATTAATTAAGAATACTCTTCTCCAAGTCACTCTTAATACAAAAAAATAAAGAAAATAAATAAATCCAAAATGATATCATTAGCTTCATTTCATTTCATATTTAAGAAAGAAACAAATCATCCACAAATTATATCCCCTTTGAATGTGACATCTCTTATCTTTCTCTTTCTATGAATGATAAAAAATTGCAAAAGTATATTATTTTCTTCAGGCTAACCGACTGAAGAAGATGACGATGTACATAGCTACTTGATGAAATTATTTCTCTACGAAAAAAAAAATTCGTACACATTTTAAATATATACATATAATATATATATATATATATATATATATATATATATATGTGTGTGTGTGTGTGTGTGTGTGTGTGTCATAAACCATCAAAGTACACATGCAAATAACAACAATAATTGTTGCTTTATTTGCTGCATATAATTTTTCCAACTTTTTGGAGAAAATAGACATGTAAATAGCTACTTGATGAAATTATTTCTCTACGAAAAAAAATATTCGTACACATATATATATATATATATATTATATATATATATATATATATATATATATATATGCGTGTGTGTGTGTGTGTGTCATAAACCTTCAAAGTACACATGCAAATAACAACAATAATTGTTGCTTTATATGCTGCATATAATTTTTCCAACTTTTTGGAGAAAATAGACATATAATATACCATCGCCTAATTGTAAGACCAAGAACACGGATGTTACTAAACACAGCGTTTGGTGGAAAATTGTGTTTTCAAGATGAAGGTAAGAAATCAAGGAAAACTCACCATTAGTAATATAAGATTTTATATTCTTCTCTTTAAAATACCATCCTTAAATCAATAGTCGATCGCTAATATACACAAAATAGAAGTAATGTCTCCTTTCCGTTAAAAATCATTATGGCAAAATATCCCCAAAATTTGTCTTAGTTGGCGTTATAAATTTCTTCTTTAAATTTCAATTATTAATTCCTAGTCACACTGTTAAAAAATTTGCCTTAAAAAAACAGTAAACATCCTGGAATAATGTTGCCAGGTATTTTCGTTTTATAAACGGATATATAGACGTTAAGGAGTAGTGATATTACGGTCACCAACCAGTAAAAGATAATAACAAAGTAGGGTAAAAATTACGGTCGCCTCTATCTTATTGAAATATGGCTGAGAACAGTAGAATTTTACGGAGAATTTCAGATAAAAATTACGGTAATTTTTTTTTTACAGAGCAGGTAAGGACTTCAAATTCGAAAAAGTAACTCAATGCTACATACTCCCACATAAAAACAAAGGCACTTCTTTTTTCATGATTTAGAAAATATTAAAAGCTTAAGGGAGAACTCTTAACAATATATGTTTTTTTTTATCTATTTTCATCTCTAACAAAACCGCTAGATATCGCCACCCTACACATTAAAAACTTTTCCGATGACTGAGAAAATATTAAAAGCTTAAGGGAGAACTCTTAAAAAAATATTTTTTTTTTTTTATCTATTTTCATCTTTAACAAAACCGCTAGATATCGCCACCCTACACATTAAAAACTTTTTAGATGACTAAGAAAATATTAACAGCTTAAGGAATAACTTTTAATATATATTTTTCTATGTATTTTCATCTTTAACAAAACCGTGAAATATCGCCAACAAAATCAGAACAGGGAAACGAGGTCCACAACAGAAGTGAGAAATTGGCTTATTTTCGGCTTAATAAAGCCTCAAGATTTGTTTTCTTCTCGGCAAGAAGTGTCGGAGACATTCCTCGGTGTTTGCCTTCCAATATCTAATCCATGATTTGCCCACAATCCATTGATTATAGCTTTATCGATTTATAGAAATTTCAGGGGATTTTCCCTCCTTCTGAACATCGAATGCTACTTTACATAACCAGGCACCTTGCATACGCCAACAGACATTTGTATTTTCACAGACGTATTTCTTATGATTCCATAACCCACTTTATATACGTCGTACGTAAGACGGGAATTTATGAAAAAATTATACTAAACTACATACATTTTATTTTAATGCTGTTACTGTTCTTAAAATATTTAATTTTAATCGTTAACTACTTCTCTTGTAGTTTCAATTCCTTTCCTCACTGGATTATTTTTCCTGTTGGAGCCCTTGGGCTTATAGCATCCTGCTTTTCCACCTAGGGTTGTAGCTTAGCAAATAGTAATAACAACAATAATAATAATAATAATCATAACTCTCTCTCTCTCTCTCTCTCTCTCTCTCTCTCTCTCTCTCTCTCTCTCTCTCTCAATTGAAAAGAATAAAATTGAAAACTGCAAAAAAATATCACATATGTCGCTCAAGATAAGAACGAAAAACATCTTTATCTTCTAATGACAACAAATAAACGAAGATTTCTACCAAAACAAAATATGAAATTAATGATCTCAAACTTTGAAGATTAGCAAAGAGGAAAATTTCGAAACATCGTATGCAATTATGCTTCCTTTCCATTCAAGGATGTATATTCATTTCATAAAATATCCTGTATCAAACATTTGTTCAAGGGAAAAATACAAAAAAGGAGAAATCTCATAAATGTAATCATCAAATTTATATTCATAAAAGAAAGGACAGGCGAGCACATTTTTCCATAGGAAATAAGCCTTGAAAGTATTTAAAACTATAGCGGCACTCAGTAGGGCAGACCTCCGCCATGGCAGCATATTTCTCGTTGGCATGGATTTTCATACACTCAAATAAAAATCAAGTTTGAAGTCTCTGTGATCAGGATGTCCAAACTTATGGCTGATTACGTGATATGGACGTTTTGCTCGTCCGTGACCTTGACCTTTGACCTTCCAATATTTAATCCTTTCCAACTCTCTACATAAGTTTCAAATCCCTGCAAGTTTCATTATTTTACGATTAAAATTGTGGCCCTATGCTTGATGACTGGAATTTGACCTTTTGCTTGACCTTGACCATCGATTCGACCTTGACCTTAACACGTATTAATTAGCGTGGATTTTCATACACTCTAATATGAACCAAGTTTGAAACCTCTGTGGCAACGATGTCTAAACTTATGGCTGATTACGTGAATTGGACAAATTGCTTGACCGGGACTTTGACCTTCCAAAACTTAATCATTTCCAGATTTTTACACAACAGTTAATCCCTGCAAGTTTCATTACTCCACGATTAAACTTGTGGCCAGGAAGCTGTTCACAAACAAACACATAAACAAGGAATGTAAGGTGTTCTTTACCATCTACATATTTTTCTGCACAATTATGCTAATGAGGCGATTAATCCAATGTCCTAATCTGACCCAGGTTTGGCAAATCCAAAGCCCTAATCTGACCCCGGTTGACGATTCCAAAGCCCTAATCTGACCCAGGATTAACGAATCCAAAGCCCTAATCTGACCCAGGATTAACGAATCCAAAGCCCTAATCTGACTCACGTTTGACGAATCCAAAGTCCTAATCTGACCCACGTTTGACTAATCCAAAGCCCTAATCTGACCCACGTTTGACTAATCCAAAGCCCTAATCTGACCCAGGTTTCACGAATCCAAAGCCCTAATCTGACCCACGTTTGACTAATCCAGACCTAATCTGACCCACGTTTGACTAATCCAAAGCCCTAATCTGACCCCCGTTTGACTAATCCAAAGCCCTAATCTGACCCAGGTTTCACGAATCCAAAGCCCTAATCTGACTCACGTTTGACTAATCCAAAGCCCTAATCTGACCCAGGATTAACTAATCCAAAGCCCTAATCTGACTCACGTTTGACTAATCCAAAGCCCTAATCTAACCCACGTTTGACTAATCCAAAGCCCTAATCTGACCCAGGTTTCACGAATCCAAAGCCCTAATCTGACTCACGTTTGACTAATCCAGACCTAATCTGACCCACGTTTGACTAATCCAAAGCCCTAATCTGACCCACGTTTGACTAATCCAAAGCCCTAATCTGACCCAGGTTTCACAAATCTAAAGACCTAATCTGACCCAGGTTTCACGAATCCAAAGCCCTAATCTGACCCACGTTTGACTGATCCAAAGCCCTAATCTGACCCAGGTTTGACTAATCCAAAGCCTTAATCTGACCCAGGTTTCATTAATCCAAAGCCCTAATCTGACCCATATTTGATTAATCCAAAGCCCTAATCTGACCCACGTTTGACTAATCCAAAGCCCTAATCTGACCCACGTTTGACTAATCCAAAGCCCTAATCTGACCCAGGTTTCACGAATCCAAAGCCCTAATCTGACTCACGTTTGACTAATCCAAAGCCCTAATCTGACCCAGGATTAACTAATCCAAAGCCCTAATCTGACTCACGTTTGACTAATCCAAAGCCCTAATCTGACCCACGTTTGACTAATCCAAAGCCCTAATCTGACCCAGGTTTCACGAATCCAAAGCCCTAATCTGACCCACGTTTGACTAATCCAGACCTAATCTGACCCACGTTTGACTAATCCAAAGCCCTAATCTGACCCAGGTTTGACTAATCTAAAGACCTAATCTGACCCAGGTTTCACGAATCCAAAGCCCTAATCTGACCCACGTTTGACTGATCCAAAGCCCTAATCTGACCCAGGTTTGACTAATCCAAAGCCTTAATCTGACCCAGGTTTCATGAATCCAAAGCCCTAATCTGACCCATATTTGATTAATCCAAAGCCCTAATCTGACCCAGGTTTGACTAATCCAAAGTCCTAATCTGACCCAGGTTTCACGAATCCAAAGTCCTAATCTGACCCAGGTTTGGAACCAACTTTGGAATAAATTGAAACAAGAAACATAACTAGGGCTCATCAATATCAGTCCTCTGATACATACATGACGCGCTCGTGCCGTACAATTTATCACTTCATTCAGTTTCAAGACAAGTTCTCCCGCCATCGCCGTAGATCTTTGTCTTTATTGCGGGGCATCATATACAGGATTATCTATCCTCTGGCATCCAAAGGATGCATATGACAACAAAGGAACAAGCATCATATTTCACTACAAAGTCAGAATCTATCATTACGGAGAAAAGGGTTGGCGTGGGCCTGGTGATCGCCAGGCTGGGGTTCAAGTCCAGCTCAAACTCATTAGTTCCTTTGGTTTCTACAACCTCGCCATTACTGCGAGCTAAGGATGGTGGGGTTTGGGGGAGCCTATAGGTCTATCTGCTGAGTCATCAGCAGATATTATCTGGCCCTCCCAGGTCCTAGCTTGGGTGGAGAGGGAGGGTTGAGCGCTGATCATAATATATTGTCAGTCTCTAGGGCATTGTCCTTCTTGCTAGTGCAATGTAACTGCCCCTTGCCTCTGTCTTTCATGAGCGGCCTTTAAACCTTAATCCTTAAAACCCCAATATAAGATGTTTTACTCGACGTTCAAATAGAGAAGTAAATCGAAGCAAATAGATTAAGAGAACAAAGGTTGTCATATACACTTTTTATGCAAATTAAGTGACAAAGCAATTATTCCAACACACTCATGATCATTACAATTCAAACAAGGCAGAGAGCGTTGTAGCGTATCACAATAAAAGAAAAACAGAAAACTGAGTTCGTAAAAGTTTTTAAAAGCAAAATAATGGAAAACATCATGCAATGCAAATAACTTATCAATAGAAGAATGAAGTTTATCAATACAAAACTGGTACTCCCAGCAGTATGATTAAATGGAAGCGAGTAAAGAAGAAACGAATATCAATGATTCTTATAACACGGATGATGAATGTCGAGAGTATAATTTTCGTTAAAAGACTAGTGACAAAATGGAGGTTCCTCCTGTGCACCTCCTGGCGTAAACAATGACTTGTGTGCCTAGCATTTATTTGACTGTAATAGGTCGATGGCAGGGATAGAAATCATCCGTCAAACTAATCACTGAAGATTCGCAGAGAATTGTAGAGTTAGCGTCCCTTGTTGCCTTCCTCTTTAAAATGGAAAAGGTTTTTTGTATGTATGTGTGTATATATATATATATATATATATATATATATATATATATATATATATATAGATTTACTGAATATATGTACACCCATAGGCTATATATACATATATTTCAAATAAGCCATATATATTAATACATTAAAGTCTGGATTCTCTTAACGACCTGGGGATCAGAGCCCCAGGCGGTACCGCCCAAAGACTATGATATCGGACCAGCAGGGATTTGAACCCTCGTCCAGGATATCTGTATGCCAGTGACCATACCACTCGGCCACGAAGAAAGATAAAAGTCAATGACAATTCTTCTATACATATACCTGTCAAATTCAGGTTTTCCGTACTTAGGATTGAAATCAACCCATCTTCACCATCGTAGCTAATTGGTAGGTTTGGGATTTGGCATTCCATTAATGATAAATTTGTTTGCACATTTAAACGTGTTTCTTTCATATTTCAAATAAGCCATATATATTAATACATTAAAGTCTGGATTCTCTTATTTGAAATATGAAAGAAACACGTTTAAATGTGCAAAAAAATTTATCATTAATCGAATGCCAAGTCCCAAACCTACCAATTAGCTACGATGGTGAAGATGGGTTGATTTCAATTCTAAGTACAGAAAACCTGAATTTGACAGGTATATGTATAGAAGAATTTAATGTATTAATATATATGGCTTATTTGAAATATGAAAGAAAACACGTTTAAATGTGCAAAAAAAATTTTCATATACATATATATACACTGTATATACACACACATACAGTATACTCATATATATACATATATACATATATATATATATATATGTATATATATATGTATATATATATATATAGATATCTATATATATACTATATATATATATATATATATATATATATATATATATAGTATATACACAGTATGCATATACATATATACGTATGTATATGAGTAAATGTATACTTTACAGCGAAACATCCCAACACAAGTCCAATAAAACTTTCCGCCAAATTTCATTTAACTTTCCTTCCCACTTACTAGATCCATTATTTTACAACTCACATTTCTATAAAACTTTCCAAAATATAAATCTATCATAAGTCTAAGAACTAATTTCTAACTCCTACTAACTTATTCCATCACTTACTTGCTTCGGTTTAGGCCTAATATTTTTTCTTATAGTAGCCTAATTAAGATGTCTGTAGGATAAATATGTACGTAATGCGGGTGTAATACCTATAATATTTTCAAGGTAGGCCTATTCGTTGTAGCCAATACATCATTATCTCCCATATTTATATATAAAAAAAAAAAAAAAAGTTTCCCGTATTTGTACAAACATTTCAATAAAAATGTCTCCTGTATTTTTACAAAAATTTCAATGAAAATGTCTCCCGTATTTTTACAAAAATTTCAATAAAAACATCTTTCGTATTTTTACAAAAAATTTAAATAAAAATGTCTCCTGTATTTTTACGAAAATTTCAATAAAAATATCTCCCGTATTTATACAAAAATTGCAATAAAAATGTCTCCCGTATTTTTACAAAAATTTCAATAAAAATGTCTCTCGTATTTTAACAAAAATTTCAATAAAAATGTCTCCCGTATTTCAATAAATATTCAGTCTAATAATATTTCGAAATGTGAGTGATTGAATAGATATACAAGTTCTGATGGAACCACAAGTTTT
>NC_090761.1:20018577-20058577 GCF_036898095.1 Palaemon carinicauda
TATATATGGGTGTGTGTGTTTGTGTGTATTCACACGTACACACATCTACATACATTAATTAGAATATGTTTTACTAGATTTACATAGATTTAATCAAATTAAGATTACTAACATATATTTGCGTCATTGGGAAGTCCAAACTAATGCGAGCCTCTACATATATGTATGTATGTATATACACACCCTAGTGTACACGACCTGTTAAAATGACGGCTAAATATTTAGAATTTTGGATAGATACGCGCGCGCACGCACATACAAACACTACTCCCTTATCCACCTACCCGGGGGGACAAGGAGAGACCGATTAGTTATACGTTTGGTAACGCCACTCAGCGTGACAGGAAAGATATATATATATATATATATATATATATATATATATATATATGTATATATACATATATATGTGTATGTGTATATATGTATATACACATATACACACACAAAAAAAATAACAAAGACTTATAAAACGAGCAACCTCTCCACCCGCTCAAAAAAAAAAAAAAAAAAAAAAAAAAAATCATGGCATTGCGTTGTTAAGGTCTCAATTGCATGATGACCATTGGTAAATTATTAGACGTTGTAATTTGACGAGGCTATTTCAACAAAACCCGCCTCTGCTTTCTATGATGGAAACGCAACGATTACGCCATTCATGTTGAATAATAGGTGGATATGGAACGATGAATTCACTTGCACTGTTGGTCAAAAAGCAGTGGTGGGCTCAGCGCTGGTAAAATACCTACTACTAACGCTTACAACACAAATGGTTATGAATCTTTTACATTAATATATATCAGAAAATAAAATAATAATAGTAGAGTAAACCAAAACAGGTAATAAACGATAAAGAAAGTAACGGAAAATAAAAACCAATTTAAGATTCAGGCGATTAAAAAAAAAAAATAACTCCAAAAGTTGAACTAATCATTAGAGCGATACCGAATCTAGACATTTTAGATCGTTTAAGGGAAAACAATCTAAATCTATATCGAAAATTCATTCTAAGGCAATTTCTGATAAAACAAAAACGTGTTCGCCTAGAATTCGCATGACAGCAGATCGATCCCTGCCCAAAACCATGAGTTTAAGCTGTTTGCTGGGGAGGCTACTGCTTTGGTTGGGCACCACAGTGTAGAGATGGGCTTGCTCGGCTGACGTTCTGGCCATCATCTATTTTGATGAAACTGGAACTAAAACCAGAAACTTCTACCATCGAAATACTAAGAGTTTTATCGAAAAACATTCTAGGATAACGAAAATAAATCTAAAAATAATCACCTATAAAATGAACATGAAATTTAAACTATGCAAAAAAAAAAGAAAAAATAAATAAATAAAAAAAAGAAAAAAAAAAGCCAGATAATCTACCCCATTAATAAATTCAGCAGAGGTTCACAATGTATTCAGCATTAACTTACACCTGAATGAACCTTATTAACCAACCGTATCTATTAGAGTTAAACCCCTTAAACAGGAACGGAAATATAAACATTTCTCTCATAAATCATCGCGAAGTTTTCAAACACCTCTCTTTCTCTCTCTCTCTCTCTCTCTCTCTCTCTCTCTCTCTCTCTCTCTCTCTCAATTTAGTCTTCCAAAAAGTATAGTTACAAAGTTTGAGTGTTGATTATTTTCAACATTGTTATCAATAAATGTCTTATTATTCAAAGCCCATCACATTTAATGTTAAAAGTGTCTGGTTTCAATTCCAGTTTCATCAGAAAAGATGCTCACCAGAACGTCAGCCGAGCAAGCCAAACACCCCACTGTGGTTCCTGCAGTGGCCTCCCCAATAAACAGCCTAATCTCACGGTCCTGGGTGGGATCGATCTACTAACATGCGAATGCTAGGCGAATACGTTACCACGAAAGAGCTACACTGGCTAGACTTCACTTGCCACACTGTAATCTTTATTTTCCTCTATATTTTTCTCTATATAAGTGACAGTAGCGTGGCAACGTAACAGAAAGGCGAGGTGAATGAAAATAACCTTTATTCAACAGATACCGGCTCTATATACAAGCACTTGCGAGCAAGAATGTCACAAAAATTCAATCAAAAGAAAACATACGATGGCAAGCTTAAAAAGGTTGGTTTATTATCAGTGTGGGAGAGAGTGAGACATTGTATGAGAGCTTAAGAAACACAGGCAGTACAGTAGCTTCAAACCTCTATTTGCCAGTCTTTAATATTGCTACAGCCATGTTAACATGAACTTTTTTTTTTTTTTCAGCATCATGATAGTGGCAGTAATTTCCCTCTATTAGGCAATCTTCAATATCATACTAGAAAGACAATAGCTTGAATGTTTATTTTGCAATATTCAACATCATGATATAGCGTAATTGTCGAGAGAGAGAGAGAGAGAGAGAGAGAGAGAGAGAGAGAGAGAGAGAGAGAGAGAGAGAGAGAGAGAGAATGTTACCTTTATCTGCCATAGTGTTCACCTTCTTGATAAAGGGATACCTTACTATAATCTTCATTTGTCCCATACTTGATTGTCAAGAGAGACACTAACTGTAATCTTTATTTGCCCCAGTCTTCACCGTCAATACAAAGCAGTACTAACTGTAATCTTTATTTGCCACACTCTTCTGTGATAAAGAAACGCTATCAGCAATATTCATTTAGTATATTCTTCACCGTGCTGATAAGGGGAGATTGACTGTGATGATATTAACACCCTTTTTATACTATCAACTTTAAGTAACACTAACAGCAATTTGTTTGTAGAAACACGAAGAAGTCACAGAAACAGCAACATCTACTCTCCAGTCTCAAAAATATAAAGCTCCCAGGAGGAATAATAATAATAATAATAATAATAATAATAATAATAATAATAATAATAATAATAAATAAAATAAAAAATAAATAATAAATAATAAATAAATAAATAATTAAATCAGTCAGTAAGTCAGTAAGTCAGTCAGTCAGTCTTTCGGAGATGGGGAACGTTGGGATACTTATTGTACATTTCAGTATACTTTAATAGTAGGTCATACAGAATCTTTTCCAGGCGGATTTGAAATGTCACCTGTCTCGCTTAACTATCTGGATTACACAGATACGGCTTCATCATATATATATATATATATATATATATATATATATATATATATATATATATATATATATATATATATATATATATATTTATATATATATATATGTATATGTATATGTATATATATATATATATATATATATATATATATATATATATATATATATATATATGGTACTTGGGCATGTTAATCTACGTTTAAAAGGAATATATATCTTGGTGGCGTTCAAAAATAAAAAAACGCCCCTAAGACATTATTTACTCTCATATATATATATATATATATATATATATATATATATATATATATATATATATATATATATATACACGTATACATATATATATACTCTCTCTCTCTCTCTCTCTCTCCTCTCTCTCTCTCTCTCTCTCTCTCTCTCTCTATATATATATATATATATATATATATATATATATATATATATACATATATATAACATATATATATATATATATATATATATATATATATGTTATATATGTGTATATATATATATATATATATATATATATATATATATATATATATAATATTGAGCTACCGATTAAGACCACTGAATTCGCTTCTATTCACCATATAACAAAAGAAGATCATACAGTATAACCAGTTACCCATCCTGTATAGAAACTTTGAGCATCCAAAACACATAAATATCACGCGACTGTCTGCCCTTCTGGAGTTAAGACCAACACGAGAACGAACACAGCTCTTCTTCGATCACCTCAATCAATCAAGAGGACGAACGACCGCCTAGTTGACCGAGGAAACGTGCGAATTTCGTCCTTTAAGAAATATTGGTCGAAATGGAAGTGGGTGAGGCTCCTAATGATCGAAGGAGGCGAAAACGAAATTCTGGATGGAAATCGAGTTACGTACAGGAAATCTACTTAGCCTGGAACCCGTCAGGGAGAGAAGGGCCAGGGCGCCACGACACACCATATCAGATTGGTCCTTAAATTTGGTAACCCCATTTTTCTCTATGAACTCGGTAAAAGAACTTTCCACTCCCTGACAACGACGTTGCTCTCTCTGTTCTGGACATTCCTTCGTTGTACATTTGTTATTATTATTATTATCATTACAAGCCTGTTCATAACCCTAGTTGGAAATGCAGAATACCGTCACGAAAACAAAATACCGTAATGGAAAACAAATACCGTCACGGAAAACAGATTACAGTCAGGAAAACAAAATACCGTCACGGAAAACAGAATATCTTAACGGAAAGCAGAATACCGACACGAAAACAGAATATAGTCATGGATAACAATACCGTCATAGAAAACAGAATACCGTAACGGAAACGGAAAACAGAATACCTTCATGGAAAGCAGAATATCTTCACGGAAAGCAGAATACTGTCACGGAGAGCAGAATACCGTCACAGAAAGCAGAATACCATCACGAGAACAGAATACCGTAACAGAAAACAGAACACCTTCATGGAAAGCAGACTACCGTCACATAAAACAGAATACTGTCACAGAAAGCAGAATACCGTCACGAAAACAGAATACCGTAACGGAAAGCAGAATACCGTCACGGCAAGCAGAATACCGTCAAGAAAACAGACAACCGTAAGGGAAAACAGAATACCTTCATGGAAAGCAGAATTGCGTCACGGAAAACAGAAAACCATCACGAAAAACAAAATACCGTCACAAAAACAAAATACAGTCATGGAAAGCAGAATGCTGTCACGGAAAAAAGAATACCATTACAGAAAGCAAAATACGGTCACGAAAACAGAATACTGTAATGGTAAACTGAATTGCGTCACGGAAAACAGAATACCGTCACGGAAAACAGAACACAGTCACGCACAGAAGAATACCGTCATAAAAAACAGAATTACGTCACGGAAAACAAAATACCGTCACGGAAAGAAGAATACAGTAACGGAAACCGAATACCGTCACGGAAAGCAAAATACCGTTACGGAAAACAGAATACTGTCAAGGAAAGTTGAATACTGACACGGATAACAAAATACCGTCAAGAAAAGCAGAATACCGTCATGGAAAAAAGAATACCATCAAGGAAAGCAGAATACCGTCAAGGAAAATAGAATACCATAACGGAAAGAAGAATTCCGTCAAGGAGAACAGAATACCGTTACGGAAAGCAAATACCGTCACGGAAAATAGAATGCCACTAATGAAATAAGCGATAAAACATCACCAACAGTGTAAAAATGAATACAACACTAGCCTGCATCTGATAACAAGGCTAAAATTACCATGTTACAAAATATAACGATGGAATAAAATTGCTCTTTAACGTTCGTTCGTTTAGATTGCCCTACCTTATGCATGACACGGGCTCTTGCCCGTAAACTCTTCAACGACACTTGGAATGAAATGTTTAAATACTAGAAAGAGCCAGTTGAAAAGAGGATCAAAACAGGGGAGCAGAGAAGAATGTGAGAAACCTCGAGAAATCCCAAATTCATTTCGCTAAGGAAGAAAGTTCAGAGTCTGCCATCTGCCGAGAATCATAATATATCAAAGGGGAAGATGAGGGGATTAGAATTTCATCTCCCAGTGACGCCAAATGAAACGATGCGCTCAAACACACACACAAAATGAGATAAAAAGAAAGAACGAAGTGGGATCCAATGGCTTCACTCGGTACCCTTACCCAGGATTCGTGACCGTTTTAGTAACGACAGGATTTGCAGATCTATCAATCATTCGATCATGATACGCTAAATGATGATGATAATAATAATAATAATAATAATAATAATAATAATAATAATAATAATAATAATGACAGCATTTGCAGATCTATCAATTATTCGGTCATGATACGCTAAATGATAATAATAATAATAATAATAATAATAATAATAATAATAATAATAATAATAACAACGACAGTATATGCAGATCTATAAATCATTTGGTCAAGATACGATAAACGACGACGATGATGATGATGATGATGATGATGATGATAACAACAACAACAACAACAATAATAATAATAATAATAATAATGAGAAAAAATTCATGTAATACAGGAGGTGAATGCCACCAAACTAAGGTCCATATCATCTCTGTTACTTAGAAAAGCATCCATATAAACTAATTTTATCAAAGAATATACTAATTCGTGTATTAAGCGCTTACATTTTCTTGTAGCAGATGAAGGTAGCTAATGATGTAGCTCGAAATTTTAAAGTCACTGCAATGATATTTTGAAATCTTAAGCTCATGCATGTTATAATCTATGCAATTAAATGTTCTTCTGTTTGTTTATTTCTACATGGTTCATGTATATTGTACAATCTGATAATTGTTAAAACAAAATCTAAAAAATAATCTCTGTTATGCTTTCAATCGTATACTTTTTGTCTTTCATTTATTTCTCACATAAGAGCATACTCGCACGTAGGTTTTGTGGGAGCCGTCTTAAATTTAAGGCATGCTATACAATATCTAATGAAATCAATAGCATTTAACAACAAACAAAAATAATAGGAGATACTAGTAATTATTTGAATTGACGTTACAATATTTCAAGTGTATAATAAATGACAACTTAATGAGGCATCCAAGACCATCGTTTAAAATGAAAATTTAAAAACGAAACAGCGAAAAAACCAAGATCAAAATGAACACAAACCCTATAAACCCCATACATAAATATTGCAACATTATTTTTAAAACCGAGGACAGGAAATCAATAATTTCCTTCCAGGGCATATCAAAAGTCAGATAAAACAATGAATTATAAATTAGACTAAAATTGAATTTACTCAAGAGCAAGAATACAAAATCTGTTTGTATCTCATGTAGCTGGAACTGGTACAAATCTGGCTCAAAGTATTGCCATTGCCTTTGTGCTATCGTCTTCCACTGTCTTAGGATAGAATTCTCTTTCTTGAGGGTATACTCGGGCACAATATTCTATCTTATTTCTCTTCCTCTTGTTTCTTTTAAGATTTCATCTATTATAATGTTGTGACTGTTCTTAAAATCTTTTTAGTTGTTCATTGCGTCTCTTGTAGGTAATTTATTTTCTTGTTTCCTCTCATTACTGGTCTATTTTTCCCTGTTGGAGCTCTTCGGCTTGTAACATCCCGATTTTCCAACTTCTGTTGTAACTTAGCTTATAATAATAATAATAATAATAATAATAATAATAATAATAATAATAATAATAATAATAAAATGCGTAATGTAACTTCCAATTAAATCTGGACTAGTTATATAAAATCTAAATGTTGAGTGTGACAAACTAAATATATTTTCCTAAAATGTCTATACATATGACACATGATACGTATTAAATCTATTGTATAATTGTACGATATAACAAACCTTTTAAAAGAATAAATATGCACATTTTACTTTGCATGGCCTTCTCATCTTAATCAAATAAAAGCACAACTTTTCCAAATTTGAAACTATCCAGACTATGCAGAGAGACAAACACGTTGAAATGAGTTTGGAATCATTTGTCATTTCCGTGTGATGGATTAACTTCGGGCGAGGAGGTCCTTTCTGACTTGGCATGCCGGCACTTGAGACCCGCTTCCATTTGTCAAGTCCTGAAGATATTCCTCTAGAGAGTTTTACTTTCAAAAAATGAGACATTATCAAAAGATCCGGTGTTTATTAGTTCGTTAACTTGTACTTTGCGAGCTATTTAATCAAAGGTTAAAGTTGTCTTGTTTCAGTTTCATCAGAATAGATTCTCACCAGAAAGTTAACCGGCTTAACTGTGATGCCTTACCAAAGCAATATCCTCCCCAGTAAATAGCTTAAACTCATGGTCCCTTGCTGGGACAGATCTGCTGCCATGTGAATGCTAAGCATCAATGTTACCGCTGTACTAGCCACGAGGTATGTTTAGTACTCTATGAAGTATGTACCTTGTTGTATTTAAGTAGTAATAAAATCAATACAACTGCCGCTCTCTTTTAGTTTACGCTATTGACAGAACTAATTATTTTGACTTTATATCAAAAATTTTGTCTCTAATTCAAGTACATTATTTTAGACATTATTTTCCCTATATCCTTGAGGGAAAAAAAACTCTAGTTCTGCTTAACGTCTATAATGCTAGAACTATATTCGATGTTTCTCAAAGAATTAAAACCATTAAGGTTCTAAAGGATAAATGTTACTTCACGTAACATATACAACAAAACACACCAAAATGTAACAGGTGAGCATTTCATGATATTCAGGGATATACATTTAGCTTTAAATCTATATTTAAAACAAGAGCATGAAGGCCAAGTCATTGATAAACAAAAGTAAAAGAAAAAATATATAAAAAAAAAATTAGGCAGATAAAAATCACATCTCTATAAAGGATTTTTATAAAAGGCTCAGAATGACACCAATCAAATAGAAAATTTTCATATTTATCAATTAAACTTAAAAACAGTCTAATTGTATTATGTAAATGATTAACGGGATCTCACCATACCATACGTGCATATATATGTATATATAAATATAAATATATATATATATATATATATATATATATATATATATATATATATATATATATACACACATACATACACTCACACACACACACACTATATATATATATATATATATATATATATATATATATATATATATATATATACACACACACACACATCGCTCATTAAATGCCGTTGGGAACACTAGCTCAGGAATTCAAACAAGTTATATAACAAGCCTTGGAATTAGAGAGAGAGAGAGAGAGAGAGAGAGAGAGAGAGAGAGAGAGAGAGAGAGAGAGAGAGAGAGAGAGAGAGAGAGAGAGGCTTAAGAAAAGCCTATTCCAGATTCAACCTGTGGCGAATCTTCCACCCACCACGGACTAAGTGGCACCATTGTTTTGTTGTCTCATTTAGATGCTTCGCGTGTTCAACAACAAGGCTGATGTTTACCTTTGTTCAAACCTTAAGTATCGTTCGAGTGTCTTACGGCCCCTTATGGATGAGTTAATATCTGTATCTCTTTGCGTAATCTATATATATATATATATATATATATATATATATATATATATTTATATATATATAAAGAGAGAGAGAGAGAGAGAGAGAGAGAGAGAGAGAGAGAGAGAGAGAGAGAGAGAGAGAGAGAGAGAGAGAGACAGTACGTGCTTCGTTACTATGAGCAAAAATACCTAGATAGGGACGCACACACGTTATATAATATATATATATATATATATATATATATATATATATATATATATATATATATATATATATATATAAACACACACAAATAGAAACAGCTAGATAACGAGATACAGAAATACATTATCCCCGTCACAGTGCAAAAGGCTTATTGGCCGAAGACTAATTCTGTTCCTGCCACCGTGAAATCCCAATTAGGAGGCACTAATAGGGGTATCTGGCATCCCGCTCCCTATATCTTCTGAGATCCCTGGTCACTTCGAAGTCACGTGTTCAATTAGGATCGTGATAAGGATAAGACTCTCTCGATTTTCTTCCTGTATATGGCGAAGGAACGGGGTTTGATTGCGTGTGATGAAAGGATTTGAGAAAAACTAAGAGAAAATTGAGTTTTGCCAGGAGGAGTGATTATGAAGTGTTATCAAGGATGAAATGACGTCAACCATGTTTGTCAGTAAAAAGTGGTTTCAGGATCGTTTCCTGTTATGCAATGTAATGCTGTGGTGAAGTTTTTGCGACGAAGTACGCGAAGAACTCTTAATATACGAATAAATTAGTCTGACAATTTAGGAATAAACTGAAAAGCCTTGCTTGAAACCCCTCTTAAAATGAGGTCACCTTGGTAACAATTTGCGCAAGTAAATAAATGCTCTTGCTATATATATATATATATATATATATATATATATATATATATATATATATATATATATACACAATTCTTAACAAACGAAAAAATTAGTCTAACTTAGGAAAAACCTGAAAAAAGCCTTGCTTGATGCTACCTTAAACTGTGGTCACCATGGTAAAGGCCTTGCGTTTCCTATAATAATACCAATTTGCGCAAGTAAAAAAAATTAATAATAATAATAATAATAATAATAATAATAATAATAATAATAATATATCTTGCTATATAGAAATAAAAGATAAATTTGCGGTGACAAGAGGAGTTTGTGAATAAGGACTAATCCATTCTGGTGATAACAGTAAGATTCAAAATTGGTTAAGATGAAGTCGAGAAAATAATTACTAAATTTTAGTAGTGTGAGTTTTACAACATTCTACAGGTACAAAATTATTGATATTTCGATGACGATCGATCTTCAAATCTAAAGAAAATCTTCCATTTAGTCTAACACTAAATTTTTTTTATTATATATTCATATATATATATATATATATATATATATATATATATATATATATATATATATATATACACACACATATACATATATATACATATACACACATATATAAACACATACAAACACACACACATATATATACAGTATATATATATATATATATATATATATATATAAATATATATATATATATACACACATATACATATATATACATATACACACATATATAAACACATACAAACACACACACATATATATACAGTATATATATAAATATATATATATATATATATATATATATATATATATATATATATTGAACTACAGAACATTTTCATTGGAACGGCGAAGCTTCAAAAGACGTAAAACATTTCAGTTTACAGCAATCCCTCCTGCAAACTACCAAAAAACCGAAATCCTTGCCCCCCCCCCCCCCTTTTTTTTTTTATCTAGGATCTCGACGGAAGAAATCGACGGTGAGGAGAAGCTGGTAATTAAAGCATCAGGGGGGAATGTTAAAATTGTAACAAAATAGAGGAGTATCCGTTTCAAAAATAGAAAAATAAACAGCCCATTAATTAAAACGCCAATAAAACACACAGCTGAGCTAACCGATTCAGAGAAGATTTTTATCACTAACAATCATACATAACAATACACACATCACTATCACACAACTTAATCGATCAGGATGTACCGCCCCTGGGGTTCGAGTCCCGCTCAAGCTCCTTAGTTCCTTCGGTCGCTGGTACCTCACCCTCCGTATGAGCTAAGGATGAGGGTTTCGCCTATAGGTCTACCTGCTGGGTCATCAGCAGCCATTGCCTGGCCCTCCTTGGTCCTAGCTTGTGTGGAGAGGGGCCTTGGACACTGATCACATGTATATATGCTTAGTTTCTAGGGCATCGTCCAGGTTGATAGGACAACGTCACTGTCCCTTACCTCTTGCCATTCATGAGCAGCCTTTAAACCTTTAAAAGGAATAACAAATAGCATCCAACCAAACATAAAAAAAAAATAAACCACACCATCATTTGAAACAAAATCTCAAAAAGCAATTGCCACCAAGTAACAAAAACACTCATTTCGGACAAGACCATTCTATGCAAATATTGTAATGGTTCGTGCTGATGCGAGTGACCGCGCGAACAATAGAAATGAACAATCGCGCTCCCCTCAAATGGCAGATACGACAGGAAATCAATTAGCAAAGCAAAAGAGCTCGCCAGCAACGTCCCAATCAAAGTATGCCAAACGCGTGAAAATTTCCAGACAATCCAACTTTGGGTCTAACCATTTCAGTTTAACAATGGACATCTCCCTTCAACTTATGTCCTTCCATTTGCATCTAACAGACTACGTCACACTTTTCACGGCCGAGAGCAATAAACATTTTATATGATATATGACACGCAATTTCTATACACAATAATTACTTATTACCCTTTTCAATGAGAGCAATAAAAAACTTTATGATATATGACATACAGTTTCTATAAATAACTTATTACCCCTTTCAATGAGAGCAATAAACATTTTTATGATATATGACATAGTTTCTATAAATAACTTATTACTCCTTTCAATGAGAGCAATAAACATTTTTTATGAAATATGACATACAGTTTCTATAAATAACTTATTACCCCTTTCAATGAGAGCAATAAACATTTTTATGATATATGACATAGTTTCTATATATAACTTATTATTACCCCTTTCAATGAGAGCAATAAACATTTTTTATGAAATAGGACATACAGTTTCTATAAATAACTTATTACCCCTTTCAATGAGAGCAATAAAAGTTTTTATGATATATGACATACAGTTTCTATAAATAACTTATTACCCCTTTCAAAGAGAGCAATAAACATTTTTTATGAAATAGGACATACAGTTTCTATAAATAACTTATTACCCCTTTCAAAGAGAGCAATAAACATTTTTATGATATATGACACAGTTTCTATATATAACTTATTACCCCTTTCAATGAGAGCAATAAACATTTTTTTGGATATATGACATAGTTTCTATTTATAACTTATTACCCCTTTCAATGAGAGCAATAAACATTTTCATAATATATGACATAGTTTTCTATATATAACTTATGACCCCTTTCAATGAGAGCAATAAACATTTTTATGATATATGACATAGTTTCCATATATATAACTTATTACCCCTTTCAATGAGAGCAATAAACATTTTTATGATAAATGACAGTTTCTATATATAACTTATTACCCCTTTCAATAAGAGCAATAAACATTTTTATGATATATGACATAGTTTCTATATATAACTTATGACCCCTTTAAATGAGAGCAATAAACCGTTTCATGATATATGACTTCCAATTTCTATATATAAAAGCTTATTCCCACTTTCAATCCACATTTCTCTAAGAGCTGCAAAAAGCAGCGTCGAATTTTTAAATTTTACTTGCGAAATCTCTGTTCATACTGATATTCCAAAATTGCAATCACACACAAAAAAAAAAAAGGCAAGAGATTCAGGTTCTCTTTGGATATTTTTCCCTGTTGGTGCTTGGCTTATAATAAGAAGAATAAAAAGAATAAATAATAAAAATATAAACAATAATAAAAATAAAAACAATAAAATAAAAGCAATAATAAAATAATAAAATAACAAAATAAACAAAATAAACAAAATAACAATATAATATAGTACAATAACAATAACAATGATAATAATAATAATAATAATAATAATAATAATAATAAATAGTAATAAAATAATGAAATAATAAAATAAAAAATAACAATAATAATAATAAATAAATAATAATAATAATAATAATAATAATAATAATAATAATAATAATAATAATAATAGCTTTTCCGTAACAAGCTATGCTACCAAAAGGAGATTGTGCAATTGCCTCACCAACTCGAGCATCGGCATTTCACAGCTAAAATCATCAGCATTAATATCGACTTTTAAATATGAAACTCGAACATAAATATCAAGACTTCGACCTTACGCAGAAATGTCTACAACCAAGACATCGACAACAAGCAAAGAGTTTTCGAAGTAACTTCTGGAAAACTTTTCCAAGATAAATAGCGAGATTTTTAAGCAACCTCTACAAGAACCTTTCGCAAACATTGAGACTTGTAGGTAATGTTTACGCTTATACGCCTATAATATATAAAAGATCTAATTTCATGCTCTCGGTACTCTTGGAATATTTTATTCTAAGTCTACGTTGCTTCCCTCCGAGTTTTTTTTTTTAATTCCCTTTCCTCACTGTGCTATTTTTCCCTGTCGGAGCCCTTGGGCTTGTAGTATCCTGCTTTTCCAGCTGGGAATGTAGCTTGGCTTGTTGTAGTAGTAGTAGTAGTAGTAGTAATAATAATAATAATAAGATTCACATCATGCCATAACAGTATATACCAATATAATTCAATGATGTGCTTAAATTTCATATCTAAGTTTATATTCATATTTTGGGCTAATGGCTATGCATAAAATTATGCAATTAATGTAAATTATTGAAATATGATATTTTCATTATACAAAAAAAAAAATTCTAAATTCTATTGCTCACTCAAAGAATCACAATATTAATAAAAAAAATCAAAATTTCGAGAAGAATGCATAATCTAAATTACTGGTAATTGAAAACAAATTGGAATTCGAAAAGTTTAAATTTTCGTTTATAGATTAAGTTTTCAGGCGAAAGTTATTGAGCTAGGGACAGTCAAAATTAAATCCTAATTATTCTCAATGTCACTTTCTGCCTTCAAAAACTTTTGATGATATAAATGAATATATGTCAAAATTTCTTTTAGTATAAACGATGATAATTCAATTTAGTTAAACCTGATTGCGTTCTGTGAAATTATAGTAGCATCATGTTCACTAAAAAAGTGCTTCTCAAAAAACGTCATTTAAGCTCTATGCTTATGTGAATGAATAATTACAAGCTTGCGTATGATAATAAATATTATTATTTCAATTATAATCCTCATCCTTATCAATACCTCCGCCAACGAAGTTGGAAGGAGGTTATGTTTTACCACCCTGTTTTTGTGTTTGTTCATGTGTATGTTTGTGAACAGCTTCCTGGCCCCAATTTTAATCGTAGCGTAATGAAACTTGCAGGGATTCACTGTTACGTTAAAAGCTGGAAATAATAAAATTTTTGAAGTTCAAGGTCACGGTCAAGCAAAATGTCCAATTCACGTAATCAGCCATAAGTTTTGACATCGTTGTCACAGAGACTTCAAACTTGGTTCATATTTGAGTGTATGAAAATCAACGCCAATTAATACATGTCAAGGTCAAAGATATAAATATTCCCATGACAAATTGTCATAAAGTGAAAATCGATAAGGTCGTGAGAGGCTAAATTAAATTCGGTCCTAACAAGAATTCCGTGAATACTGAAGGGACAGAAAATTTAAAATTTCATCTCCATTCCTATGTTTTATCTCGAGATGTTTGTCTTTATTCTTATGTTTTATCTCGAGATGTAAGGTCTTTATTCTTATGTTTTATCTCGAGATGTTTGTCTTTATACTTATGTTTTATTTCGAGATGCTTGTCTTTATTCTTATGTTTTATCTCGAGATGTTTGTCTTTATTCTTATATTTTATCTCGAGATGTTTGTCTTTAATCTTGTTTTATCTTGAGATGTTTGTCTTAATTCTTATGTTTCATCTCGAGACATTTGTCTTTATTCTTACATTTTATCTCGAGATGTTTTGACTTCATTCTGGTTTTTTCTCGAGAAGTTTGTCTTTATTCAATTTTTTTTTTCTCGAAGTTGTCTATACTCCTATATTTTTCTTCGAGATGTTTGTCTTCATTCTCGATATGTCAGATTAACAAAGGATCATTAAGTGAGCAGCAAAGGGCCTTCAGATAAGAGAATTAATTGTGTTCCTGAAATAATATCATCCCGAGGAATCCCAATAAGGGTATACAAACAGACGCTGTGCCACGAGGACTCCAATCAGCAATCAGTCCTGCAGATTATTCACACTGGGTTCACGTTCAATCACTACAACCTCATCTAGGAAGCTTATCTCTATTTGTCCAAGTTCACACTGCATTCTCTCTCTCTCTCTCTCTCTCTCTCTCTCTCTCTCTCTCTCTCTCTCTCTCTCTCTCTCTCTCTCTCTCTCAGAGGATAATATAAATCCCCTTGGCCAGAATAACTTGCTTAAACTGCTTGTTTGTAATTTAATTCCTCCCCTTTACTTTACTGTCCAGTATACGCTTCGACCCCATACAGAAACACGGATAAGAAAAGTTAAATACTCGTGACTGTTTTGAATGAAAAGTTGCACACGCGCGCATACGTACCTCAAACACCCCCCCCCCCCACCCTCAATACATAGTTCATTATAATACTCTATGAACACAAACAGGAACAAATATACAACCTCAGATTAAACGTGACTCTAATGAATGAAAGATTACAGTTTGCCACAGAAAGAGAACAGATGATGAATGGCTTCATCCTAATGGAATGAGCATTTTGAACTCTTTCTTTTTGTAATTATGATAATGATGGTATACAATTTGACGGTGTACTGATTATCCACTTCTAGTATTTTTCTATCTCTATGATACCTTTACCTTCAACTGTTAACTTGTAATTTTAAGAAAACATTGCCCTATAGTTATATACTAACTCTTCTTGTGATCGAATAAATGTCCCCTAGCTTATATGCAGTGCCCTCTACTATTCATGCTTAAATACGTTGATAGGACGAGGAATTAGACAGACGACAACAAATAAATATTTAGCTATGGTAAGCAACTCTTCAAGGATGACACTCCAAAATCAAACCATTGTTCTCTAGTCTTGGGTAGTGCCGTAGCCTGTGCCATGATTTCCCACGGTCTTGGGTTAGAGTTCTCTTGCTTGAGGGTACACTCGGGCCCACTATTCTATATTATTTCTCTTCCTTTTGTTTTGTTAAAGTTTTTATAGTTTATATAGGAAATATTTATTTTGATATTGTTACTGTTCTTAAAATATTTTATTTTTCCTTGTTGCCTTTCCTCACGGGACTATTTTTCCCTGTTGGAGCCCCTGGGCTGATGGCATCCTGCTCTTCCAAGTAGGATTGTAGCCTAACAAGTAATAATAATAAAAATAATAATATCATCATAAAAATAATACGAGAGAGAGAGAGAGAGAGAGAGAGAGAGAGAGAGAGAGAGAGAGAGAGAGAGAGAGAGAGAGAGAGAGAGAGAGAGAGAGAGAGAACGCAAATATACACTCAAAGATAAAAGGGAATATGAGAAATGACAGCTAACTATAAAGACTAGCAAGAGAAATTTGGAGAGGTGGTCAAGATACGATGTAAACTCCGACTTTGATAAAAAGGTAAATTAAAACCGGTTAAAGTGAATGGATAGAGAGAGAGAGAGAGAGAGAGAGAGAGAGAGAGATTCTCTCTTGTAACCAGAAATCGTTGCCATCCCTATCGGTTATCCAAATGGGTATGTATGCTGTGTGTGTGTGTGTGTGTGTGTGTGTGTGTGTGTGTGTGTGTGTGTGTGTGTGTGTGTGTGTGTGTGTGTGTGTGTGTGCGTGTGTTAGGTTTTCCGTGATGGGATAAAAATGGGGGAGGGGGATTTTTCAATTTTCCCGAAGTAGGGTGGGACTTGCATATTTGCAGTTTTTACGACTTGAGGGAATTATAAAAGATTTTCTTTTCGCCGTCCAACTTAATTTTCGGTCTGTCTTTTCTTCCCTTTTAAGTTTTATGACAGATGAGTTTGTCTTCGTTCATGACAAGGCTGGAAACTCCCACCACCTTTTTTTTCCTTTTCCTATCTGGATGAAAGAGAATTAGACAGCGTCCGTCTGTCGGAAATGCAAGTCTTTATGAAATCCGCGAAATCGGTTAGAGCAACAGCCGGTAAAAAACGAGACCAACCACTGTGTTTGTGATCAAAACTTCTGCTGGCAGTCAAAAGACCGTTTCAATTGTTCTCATGTCGACAGCAGACTCGATTACCATGAGGAATCCGAGATCGGCACGAGCAGACAAATAAATTTCAGTTGGAATAAACTTGTCTCCAAAGGTAATTTTACAAATAAATTTTAGTTGGAATAATCTGGTAACCAAAGCAAATTTTACAAGTAAATCCGAGATTGGCACGAGCAGACAAATAAATTTCAGTTGGAATAAACTTGCATTCAAAGATAATTTTCCCAAATAAATTCTAGTTGGAATAATCTTGTAACCAAAGCACATTTTTTACATGTAAATTTCAGTTGGAATAAACTTGCCTCCAAAGCATATTTTTCATAAATTCCAGTTGGAATAAACCTCTCTCCAAAGCACATTTTATTTATTTCAAGATTTCCTACTGTATTTTTCAGGGGAGTCTAATCATCTAGTAGACGAAATACTTAAACTTTGCATTGATCTAATTTTAAACAAATACTTGCTAATATTGAGTCGATAAATTTTACTAAACCTTTGGAAGCAATTGTGACAACTCCAAACTCATCTTTATTACCTTTTTATGTTTAATGTGTGCGATTGAAAATAATTGGACATAAACCTCATAGATATATACACAGATTTCAGCAAATACTGTTTTTAACCGTTTGTCACATAAAAACAGTAGAAAAAATGTCAAAATTCTGTTAATTTGTTTTGACGTAATCTTCAAAATGGCGAAAAATGCAAATCCGGTTCCGGATCATCTCCAAAATTTAATGGGGTCGTCCATGACCTAAGATCTATTTGTGGAGAAAATTTCGTCAAAATCCGTTGAGTAGTTTTTAAGTAATCCTGTCCACAGATACACAGACAAATAAATGAATAAATAAATAAACCGACTGGAAAATATAACCTCCTAGGCGAAGGGAATATAATAATAACACGCAATTGAGCACGTGGAAATCTCCCGAATCTGAGGTGCAGTTGGTTTCATTAATTTCAGTACACTGACATCTCCTATGGTTATGAAGTGTACCAGAATTAATGAAGCCAACTGTATAAGAAATCAACTGGTGGCATAAAAAAAAAAAGTAGAGCAGATCTCTCAGCAGTCTTGATAAACTAGAGTGCAGTTTAAGACGGCAGTGAATTAAGGTACGCTTTGGATCTCAAAAACCTCCACCCTGGAATTGTTTAAAATTTCTATCACCAAACTTAAAATTTGTGTAAGTTATTTAAAGTTAAAGTCCGAGAAGATAGCAAATGAAAATAAGATAAGTACCGACAAACCAGCTCTACGCTGAATCCGATCAGCCAAGAGGATAGTGCTGCCCTATAGTATTTCGCTAGTGGGCGATTCAAAAACCAAAAGAGAAGGTTGAGTGGATATACAGTAGAATTAGCCTTACAATTCGCTGATTCAAAGTTCAAATACTAAAGAAGGAAATCGTAGTAACATATTTCAGGCAACATGACCTTATCTTTGAATAATAATAATAATAATAATAATAAT
Organism: Palaemon carinicauda; assembly: GCF_036898095.1. NCBI lineage: Eukaryota > Metazoa > Arthropoda > Malacostraca > Decapoda > Palaemonidae > Palaemon > Palaemon carinicauda. The sequence goes on from NC_090761.1 coordinate 20,037,452, forward strand.
AATAATAATAATAATAATAATAATAATAATAATAATATAGGTAGTAGTAGTAGTAGTAGTAGTCCTAAGAGTTGTAGTATGGAAACCTGTCCTGAAAAATACTCCAAGGTAGAATTTCGCAGGTCACTAGTTACCAAACTTTTCCTCCAACTATTTTATCTCTTTTTTCCAAAAAAAAAAAGTTTTATTTTCCTTTATTTCGCCTCTATTTAGAAGATCAATGTGTAACTCCTAGTGAATATTTTTGGGGGTCTTTAGCTCATTAAAAGACACACCTTATGCACAGGGTACGTACAAAAAAAAAATACATGAGAACGCAGAAAATAAAGCTCCAAATTTTGAAAAAACGCCCTGTTGTTGATGTTGTTGTTATTATCATTGTTATTATCATCATCATCATCATCATCATTATTATTATTATTATTATTATTATTATTACTAGCTAGGCTAAACCCCAGTTGGAAAAGCAACATCCTATAAGGCCAAGGGCTCCAACAGGGAAAAATAGCCCAAAGAGGAATGGCAATAATGAAACAAATAAACTACAAGAAAAGTAATGAACAATCAAAATTGATCTATCATAAATAAACTGAACTTATGTCAGCCTGTGAAATGATCATGTGGTCATTTAAAGCACTATTTTCTGCTCCCTCGAAATGATAACTTTCTATTCTCGGAAATCTCTCTCTCTCCCTATGTCAGCCTCACTTGACGAAGAAAGCAGTTCTCAGAAATAATCTCCCTCCTGCTCTTGTATGAATTTCCCACCCGCTTTGAGAAACCATGTACACGTGATATGCCGGCCACTCGATGTGCATACTTCTGCGAAAAAAAAAATCTATTCTGACTCTTCCGTGCTGAAAGGGGAGATTCTCCTCATAACTTGCTGGGAGAAGAATCTAATGTACAGGAAACAATATTGCTTGTATAGTTTATTTTTCATCGAGTCTGCAACGTCTGACCAGTTGCCTTTTTAACCAAAACTTTGTAACTAAGAGCTTATGTTTTGATTCATTGTCCAACAATATCTTGGTAACCTATCATTTTCCTAAACAGAATATTCTGCAACTTATTACATGTTCTGCAAGTATGGGGTTTAAGAGCATGATCAAACTTCACTCATGGCAGGTCAGTTTCATTTCTGGGTCGTACCGATAAGATGCAACATCGTTTAACAATTTTCACCAGATGAGGCCCCAGAAAAGATCGATTTACCTAGGACCGAAGAGGAACCGGGTTTGGGTAGGCCTTGTTTGCTTTGCGGTGCCCCTCGACTGAGATTCGGACTCCGGCCTTGGTCGTCATGTTGCTCTTATCCCATCATCATCCTCTCCGCCCACTCTGTTCCTGATATGATTTGCCACACTTACGGGCTGCCGAAAGGGCAAGAGCCCGTGGTCCCCTTGCGAGGCTAATCTACACCATCATCATGGGGCACTCTGCCGTAATTTGCTTCAGCGGGAACGCAAATCTAGGAGCGAACAAGAGAAGGGCAAAAAGTACAGAGATCTATTAGTCAAAGATTTAGAGTTGTGGTGCCCGATGTGGTAACGTCCCTGACTGGTGAACACTAGACTGGGATTCGAGTCCAGCTCAAACTCGGTAGTTTCTTTGGCCCCTGGAACCTCAGTCACATTGTGAGCTAAGAATGGGGGGTTTGGAGTAGCCTATAGGTCTATCTGCTGAGCCCTCCTTGGTCCTAGCTTGGGTCGCGAGGGGGGCTTGGGCGCTGATCATGAGATACATATGGTCAGTCTCTAGAGCATTGTCCTGATTGCTGGGGGCAATGTCACTGTCCCTTGCCTCTGCCATTCATGAGCGACCTTTAAACCTTTAAACGAAGATCTACTAAATAACGATCATTTACAAAGTAAAAATCTTAGACGAGATTAATTCAAAGACAAATCCATCGAAAAATGAAGAGCTTCCAAACCAAATACCAAAAAATAGCTATAATACTCCACATAATGTAGGTACCTTCACCCAGCGTCATGTATTATGAGACTATTGTTAAAGGGATAAAAAAAAAATCCTTAATAGAAGATTCCCTTATAAGTAAATATTCACACACACACACACACAAAAAAAAAAGAGAGAGAGAGAGAGAGAGAGAGAGAGAGAGAGAGAGAGAGAGAGAGAGAGAGAGAGAGAGAGAGAGAGAGAGAGAGAGAGAGAAGAAGAAGAAGTAGAAGACGAAGAAGAAGACGACATCCAGATACCATTACTATGAAAGGCAACGTTTCTAAACAAAAGTGCTTTAATAATATGCAATACACCAATATTTTAATTACCCAAAACTACGAAATGCACCCTGGATAGTAAAGAATTGAAGCATAAGACCTTACAAGAAAGGTCCAAATCTTATTAGGAATTTATTACTTGCATAATGTTATTTTAATCAACCGAAGTCGAGAATCAGAAAGGCCTGTGGTGTTAGTGAAGAGAGGTGGAGGATGTGCTACTTAAATGTGATAGTCGGCGTAGCCTAAGAGCACATTAGTGCAGCGATATTTGATAACGGTCTGGTTGTACAATAGTAGCAGGGATGCACAACATATGTACACACTCATATACTGTGTGTATATATATATATATATATATATATATATATATATATATATATATATATATATATATATATCATATTATCTATTATCAATTATCAATGAGTTGATTCCCCCTTGGGTCTTTAATCCCGAAGTATAAGAGAGAATTCAGATATTAAGGGAACATGAAAAAACACGTCTGAATGTGTAAAATTTATCATGTATTTGTATGTTTGTATATATATATATATCTATATATATATATATATATATATATATATATATATATACATATATACATACATATATATACACAAACACACACACACACACACACACACATATATATATATATATATATATATATATATATATATATACAGATAGATAGATAGATAGATATACTCTTAGAGTATAGTGTTTCTCCTAGACAATTTTTATTAAATGCTAAAGTATTTGTAAGATCAGCAACTTTAAGACAACACGTTTCTGTTTGTGGCATCGACGATTTGTTAAGACATCACTTTTCTGGTGTTTTGTATCTTTGTTTCTTTTCTTCGTTGATAAGATTTGGAAGGCAAAGATGAAATCTACTCCTGGGCTGTTCCATTTATTCAATTCTTGGCGACAGCTGTTTCAGCCAATAACTACTAATACAGCTTCAAAACTCCGGTTGCGGGAAGAGACCCTGTGTTGGGTTGGGTTTACCTTTATCTTAACATCAGGTGTTTCTATAATTTAATGCGTACATACATATACAAGCGCGTATTATCTTCCATATATAATAAAGAGCAAGTACCTGGTTATATCAAAACATAGACATACATACATACATACAAAGGCGCATAGTATCCCCCCCCCCATATATATTAAAGAGCAAGTACCTGGCTATTTAAAATTAGACATTCATAAATACACAAGCGCATATTATCTCCCATATATAATAAAGAGCAAGTATCTGGTTTTATATGAAAACACACATACATACCTACATATATACATACATACATACACACATACATATATTATTTATATATACAGTATATATATATATACTGTATATATGTATATTTCATTCTTGTCACGCTGAGCGGTAACCACTAACCCATAATTTACCCAAAATGCCGTGTGCTAGTTAGGAAAGTGGGAGGGGTTGGGAAAGGTTAAAGCTATTGCTCTATTTTCTGATCCAGGAATGGAAAATGCCATCTTCATTCCGCTACATAAAAAATAGAGTTGAGCTGAAAAGTATACTGACATACTCGTAAGTCAGTGACCCTAACGTACTCTCTACAACAGGAAAGAAATGCAGTGTGTGTGTCGTCTGAGTACTGAATTTGATCTCAGTAGCATGTCGAAATTAACTATTTTACACTCTAAAAATTAAGTTTTTATTTCATTTCTTTCTCATACTCTTAACACTTCATAATCATAAAGTCTTCTAACCAACCTATCTTCCACTATTCTTTCCGTTTGACCAAACCATTTAAAAACACATAATGAACTTGTTTACCAATTCTCTGCATTTTCACATATCCCATTTCAATTCTTTTTACGCCGCAGCTTCGATGGTATGTCCATGTGAAGAGAATGGATGAGAAAAGATATCCCAGGAAGTATATAGATTGGATCCCTGAAGGAAGAAGACCAGTTGGGCGACCAAGGAAAAGACGGGAGGAAAACATAGATATGTCAAAGAGAAAGAGAAACTCTTCCCTACAAGACGTAAAGAATTAAGTATTGTTCGAAGACAGACAATGTTAGAGAGAGTTAATTGAAGCAGGACGGCTGACAAGCTTTGACTTACCTGGTGACTGGTGAGAAAGATGTGAAGCCAAACCACTTATCTAGAGAGCTTCAATAGGATTCTTCCATGTGGAATCTATATCCCACATGGAAGAATCTGATTAGGTTATGTTTTCGTCCCTGTTTGACCGTTTGTATGTTTGTTTGTGAACAACTTCCTGGCCACGATTCTATTCATAGAGAAGTGAAACTTTCAGGGATTAATTTCTAAGTTAAGACGTGGAAGTGATTCAATTTTTAAAGTCCTGGATCAAAGGTCAAGGACCGAATTACCCCTAACCTTAAACCCAATTTCGAACATGGTTGTCGCAGAGACTTCAAATGCACCTACGGTTTAAATTGATTATGTAAAAGGCAAGCTCCTTTCAAGAAATAGGCTGTCGTGGCGGAGGTCTGCACTCTGAGTTCTTCTCTAGTTTCCAAAAAGTCGCACCCCTCTCCCTCTTAGAATAGAAAGCTATGCGTTCGTACCATCTCTTTTCAGAGAAGATATTTTGATGGTCAGGTACCACGAAACAGGAATTGCTTACATTCATCCATTTTATCCCCTTAACATATTTAATTGCTAATTCCTGACACCGTGAAAGGAATGTGTTCCACGCCCTCCAATTATGAAGACAAAGTGTTACCTCATTAAGGATCCTTTTAAACCATTGAATCTAATGGTTTGCAATATTTGGAGCAAACTAACAATATTACGAAACCGCATATCCTGAAATAACTTTTCATCAAATGTTAACATCCCAATATTCAAGAAGCATATCAAGTTAATTATCACCTGCACTGGTCATTAAAGATATTAATATATCACTCTTTAATAATTTCAAGTTCAAAATTTAATCTAAACTTTATATTTGCTGCGCGTAAACCAAATAAGTTTCTTGAAGACAAGTCTATACAACGATAATTTTAGAAAAGGATGATGAGACAATAATTCCCGGAAGTAGTTGAAACTTCTTTTTTATAATGGATTCCAGCCTTTCTTATTGAGTGACACTGACAGAAAATAAAACATTTTATTGTTCATCTAAAGAAAAAAATAATAGTTAATAAATGGTGTATCGTCCTGCTCTTCCAACTCCCGCAGTGGATGTCTTTTTCCGTCGAGACCATATCACATATAGGAAAGGTTTAAAGGCCACTCATGAGTGGCAGAGGAAAGGGACAATGCCCTAGAGACTGACAACATGATCAGCGCCCAAGTCCGTCTCCATGCAAGCTAAGACCAGGGAGAGTCAGGCAATTGCTGCTGATGACTCAGCAGGTACACCTATAGGCTCCCCCCCAAATCCCCAACCTTAGTTCACAAGGAGGTTGTAGCCACTGAAGGAACTAACGAGTTTGAGAGGGACTCGCACCCCAGTCTGGCAATCATCAGTCAGGGACGTTACTACATAGGCCACCACAACTCTAGTTTTCTTCTCTGACTGGTATACAAAATATAAGAGGTCATGTCTCGTAATTATAATCATCATTATCTTCCCCTACGCCTATTGACGCAAAGGGCCTCATTTAGATTTCGCCAGCTGTCTCTATCTTGAGATTTTAATTCAATACTTCTTCATTCATCATCATCTACTTCTCATCATCATCTACTTCGCGCTTCACAGTCCTCATTCATGTAGGCCTGGGTCTCCCAACTCTTCTATTGCCTTGAGGAACCCAATTAAAAGTTTGGTGAACTACTCTCTCTTTGGGGAGTGCGAAGAGCATGTCCCAAGCATCTCCATCTACCTTTCACCATGATATCATACACATATGTTACTCGAGTAATATCTCGTAAAGAAAGAGCAAATATCTTAAATTACACAATAGGGATAACTTATAGTCATCGCCGTGGTTTCAGTGAAACCGAAAATTAGTATTTGCTTCTAACACATTTCATTTTCTTACCACGTCTTCGCATCATTCATGGCGAACTGATTATATCGGAGAATGTATTTGAAGCCATTAAATTCATGAAATAATTTCGAATCTTTGTTGTCGACAGTTTGGGAAAATTCAATCAAATCATTGTTATCGAATCAATCAAATCATTGTTATTGATTCAGAAGTCTTTGGAATCCCTATAGTTCCTAACACATCCTGCAGAAGTTTCAATTAACAGCATTCAAGACCTAAGCCAAAATGAATCATTTATCCATTACCATTAACAGGCGTCACATCAATATTGGTCTTCGCTACCGAAAATGCATTTTTTTTTTTTAATTGGGCTATAAAAGAAATGTCCATAACAATATTGTCCATACAATGAATTTACAAAATTCTTAGGTGTGATTGTACTTGTATGGAACTTGTTCAAAATTATTCTTTTATTTTTAATAGTTTGGTATGAAACTAGTGATAATTTCATATAAAAATGTTAGGTAATCTGTTACCGTGAAGTAAATGTATTTACTGTGTATTACATCCTTGTATTTTTGCTATATGCAAATATATACGATCAATGTAATAATATACCCAGGCTAACAATATGCAAAATAGAGGGCCTTTCAGTCTCTAACTTTCAAGGCCTGGACTTAGTTAAAAAAGTCCTTTTCCTCTTCAAAGATTCAAACTTTCATGAGCGGCAGAAGCGAGGGCCTGATCATTAGAGACCAAACATATATAAATATGATAGGAGCCCAAGCACACATTTCATCCAAACTAGGACCGGTGAGGAACCAGGCAATGGCTACAAGTGCCTCAGCTAGCTTACATATTGGCTATTGGCCCAAAAATTCCTTATCCTTAGTTTACAACGACAGTGAGGTCTTTGTTTCAATTAAATCTATCCCCTTAACTGACACAAGTTGGTACAGCCAAAAAAAAAAAAAAAAAAAAAAAATAGTAATAATAATAATAATAATAATAATAATAATAATAATAATAGTTTATTAGAATATCTTGCTTACACATATCTGGAGTGGATTGGGTTAATGAATTTGAGCTATATAGCCCGGCTCTGCTGCCTGTGAGCCCATTCAGCAACCAAGGAAAACCTAGTAGTTGGGCTATAAAGTAAAAGTACGAAGAGGCTGGACAAAGAGAAGGAAGAACGGAAGCTGGAGGATTATAAAAGAAAGTGCATCTCGGAACCGAAGGAACGCTTCAAAGTCCCATAAGTAATTACTATTGACCACAACAACCCCAAGGGAATGCGTTTATATGAAACTGGTTATTTCTTTGCTTGCCTATTTATTATTATTATTATTATTATTATTATTATTATTATTATTATTATTAGCCAAACTACAACCCTAGCTGGAAAAGTAAGATGCTATAAGCCCAAAGGCTCCAACATGGAAAAATAGCCCAGTGAGGAAATGAAATAAGGAAATAAATAAATGATGAGAACAAAGTAACAATAAATCATTCTGAAAACAGCAAGAACGTCAAAACAGATATGTCATATATAAACTATAAAAAAACTTATGTGAGCATGTTCAACATAAAAACATTTTCTGTAACGAACTCTTGGTCCAGGAGCTGCCCATATATTTCAAGAAAAGTCTCTTCTCAAGCGTTAAACGGCATCATTAGATACTTAATTTGGATCTGATTAGACAGACGTTCACACAATGATAATGAAAACAATAACAAAGGTCATCTATCTCCATCTGGTATAAGCTAACAAATCCTTCATTAACCCTTCTATTCTTTTAGTCGAACTCCACACGACCCTAGCAGCAAATTTCAATTACAAATTACATTGACAGCATGTGTTAATACCAAACAAGTCCACTTGAAAATAATAAGACTGTAGCCTTTTGTGTGATTAATACTGACAGGTCAAGGTCCCACTGTGTTTTTTGGATTTTAACCTTTTTAAGAAACATAGGTTTTATGGACTAGATTTAGCTTTCTATTTATCACAGATTTTTACTTCATAACTTATTTACTTTTTATCCATTATACTAATTTATAATTCTATTCATTATATCCAATATTTATTTTATTTTATTCATCTATTTAACATCAATATAAAAAAAAATTTCTTACCGATGTTTAACAGGCCAGCTCTGTAAGAGTTGAGTTTGATTCATTGGGCTGGTTAATTTCCCCATTTAATAATAATGATGATGATGATGATAATAATAATAATAATAATAATAATAATAATAATAATAATAATATTTAAAAAGGTAACAGATAATTTCATGGAAATTCTATCTCACGAAATATCAGCCTCAATATTCTGAAAGAGGGCTATCTGATAAATACATTGGCAAGGTAGAGAATAGTTTGGCGTCTCTGTTCGCTTCTGTCAAAGCAATAAAAATAGTAGCTATTTTATATCACAGCATTATCTACGGAAGTATCAGTCATAAAAATTATATTTTTAGCGGTTTCTAATTACGGTTTCCAGTTAAAATCAATTTCGTACCAAAAAAAAAAAAAAGCGCATTTTGGCATCAGAATTTATTTGAACTAATTGCAAAGTGCAGTCTAAATCGAGTATATGTAAAAGTGCAAAAGCTATACTTGTGGCAAAAGAAAAAATGACTTACAAATCAAATTAACCATGCTAATTAATTTATCCCAATTCACAAAGGCAGACCTTTTGCCCATCCAACATTTTTCTATTATAAATATAATTGACCGTTCCCAATTTGGTAGTGATTTTTCACGTTGCAGAAGATGTGGTTCAGTCTGGCACTAATACAATGCTTCACGTATGTTTCTATGCGTGAACATATAATCAAGCTGATCTTCATAGGTTCGGATAACTGCTGAAGACAATAAACAATTAAACAGAATGTTAATTGTTAATCTTATAGAAATTACATAAACTATTAATCCAAAAGTATGTGTAACTAGGGTTTTTCAAGGTTTATAGGCCACTCATGAATTGCAGAGGCAACGGAGAGTGATATTGCCTTATCAAGCAGGACAATGCCATAGAGACTGGCCATATTGTATACATACGATCAGCGCCCAAGCCCCCTCTCCAACCAAGCTAAGACCAAGGAAGGACAGGCAATGGCTTCTGATGACTCAGCAAATAGACCTATAGGCTTCACCAAACCCGTCATCCTTAGCTCACAAGGATGGTGAGGTTGCAGCGACCAAAGGAACAAACGGCTTTCAGAGGAATTCGAACTCCAGTCTGGCGATCACCAGGTAAGGAGGGTATCATGTTTACTTCGTTAAAAGGCGAGAAGGAAAATCATCAAAAATCATATCTCGGATTCAGTGAAAAGGAAATGAAAAATTTAGCATAACGATGGTGACCTAATTCCATATTCTAACCCATATTCACCTCTTGTCCTTCTGCTAATTACTGTTTGTTTTACTTTGGAAATTGCCCTTAGCTTTCATCACTTTCGTTCTCTTGTCTTCAATATATATTTTAAGTTTCTCAATACCAGTTACTAATAAGAGATGGTGAACTGTAATGTTCAAGCCATTTCCTTCCAAAATATGGAAATCTCTGCCTAAATCCCATATCATTTTACCATCCTTTATAAGTGACACGATTATCCACTCAATTCTTGCTTGCTTGATTGATTGCCTAGCCTTATATTAGGCAAAGGCTCTTGTGTTGGCATCTCGTACACTCAATTCGCGCGTAAAATTTCTCTTGCAGGAACACTGTATTTTCGAAAGTCTCGCCTTTCTCCGAACCTTTACCGTAATAATAAAAATAATAATAAATATAAAGACCTCCTTCTTTAAATGAATCACTGTGGATACACGAACCATTACCGAGGGAATAGTGGCGAAAACTGGTAAACGAAAGCTTGAGGAAAACGCCCAAGAAAAATACAAAGACCCTCTAGCAACACATAATATTATTATTATTATTATTATTATTATTATTATTATTTTTATTTTTATCATTATTATTATTATTATTAGCTAAGCTACAACCCTAGTTGGAAAAGCAAGATGCTATCAGCCCGAGGGCTACAACAGGGAAAGGAAATTAGGAAATAAATAACCGATGCGAGAAATAATTAACAATTAATAAAATATTCTAAAAACAGTAACATCAAAATAGAGATTACATAAACTATAAACAAAACTATTGTCAGCCTGTCCAACATGAAAAACATTTGCTCTAAGTTTGAACATTTGAAGGTCTACCGATTCAACTACCCGATAAGGAAGAACATTGGTCCCAGCTAGAAAAAAACTTCTAGAATACTGTGTAGTATAAGAACCTTTTATATATCAACAAGAACATGTCTATGCAATAACATGCAACACTACTAAAGGTGGGAGTTGTATAACCGACTTTTTTTGGCACCCCTGCTGCCGTTGTGCATCAAATCACGCTAGCAAGTTACTGTCTAGATGCTACTATCTACCCGTGATAATATGATCTTTGCTAAATGAAGTTTATAATCATGTTAATTTGAGCCTATCTTAAAGCCTAGTCCTAATTGAAAAAACTTGGAAGAGAAAGCACCTAAAACCTTCATGAATATGCATAGAGATCAAGCAAAAATCGGGGTCATTAAATATTACAAATTACATCGTCAGATCTAGTCCATCTTAAGACTGTCATTTTACTTTTCTCTTTATTTAGGGCGTCTCGCGAAAATGGTTCCTGCCCTATTTAAAGTTTCAAAGGCCGCTCATGAATGGCACAGGCAAGGGACAGTGACATTTCCCTATCAAGCAGGACAATGCCCTATAGACTGACCATATCACATATGATATGCGCCCAAGCTACTACCAAGGAGGGTCAGGCAATGGCTGTTGATGACTCAGCAGATAGACCTATAGGGTCCCCCAAGCCCCTCATGCTTAGCTTACAAGGATTGTGAGGTTGCAATGACCAAAAGAACTAATGAGTTTGAGTGGGACTCAAACCCCAGTCTGGCAATTACCAGCCAAGGACGCTACACCTGGCCACCAATATAAGATTGCAAGATAAAACACCAGCAATGGCAGCCCCATTTTATAACCTTCAAAATTTCGAAATATTTCTGTGGAATATATACTTCCGGTGTTCCATTCAACTCTTTGAGTATATTTATAAAACATAAATTATGTTCAATTACATTTCCGTATGCAGCATTTATGGGGCATACATCATTTAATACTCTTACATTTGTAGTGTATGTCACGAACTTTGATATATTTCTACTGACACCTATACAATACCCTTATGCAAATTTGTACTTACTGCCTAAGTATTAGAGCGCTAGTTAATCCTTTTCCGTTGTTACGTAATTAATATCCATAAATAAATTTCTATTTATTGCGTGCCGTATATATAATTTAATTTCCTTTTTTTTTACGAAAAAAATATCAATACAATTATACTTACTAAAGATAATACGCTTTCACTTACTGTATTTCGTGTCCTTAAAATTTCGATAAGAGATGTCTTAAAACACTTAGTTACCGCACAAAAAATACCCTAAAATAAACTTATTTTAGAGGAATAGTTAGTCCATTAACGCATTATACTTACAACGAATATGAATTCATTTCTATTTAAAAACTCACTATCTTACAACATTTACATTTACTGTACATATAATATCCTCTACATTAAAATTGACGTTTCTTTATAAAATTCTCTTCATAATTCACATATCATCCAACAAACTTCAATTTACTAAATACACATTCTATAGAAAAATAATAATTTCCTTCCACAATTTTTTTTACAAGTATCAAAATATTCTCGAATAGAATTCAATTGAAAATAACCATACCTCAATCAACCCACTTCTATTTAAAATTTCAATCCAATTCTATAGAATACTCCGCCTACATCTAACGGGAGGGTGACTCATCCTTCCATCATTTACTTACTCATTAAAAAGGAGCATTTCATTATCTAGAGATACCTGGAGGCCTTCAATAGTTCAAGCGATGCTCTCTCTCTCTCTCTCTCTCTCTCTCTCTCTCTCTCTCTCTCTCTCTCTCTCTCTCTCTCTCTCTCTCTTTATCAAGATGTGGTAGCGTCGCTGACTGGTGAACGCCAGATTGGGGTTCGAGTCCTTCTCAAACTCGTTAGTTTCTTTGATTGTTGCAATCACGCCATCCTTGTAAGCTAAGGATGGGGGATTTGGGAGAGCCTATAGGTCAATCTGCTGAGTCATCAGCAACCATTACCTGGCCTTCCTTGGTCCTAGCTTTGCTGGAGAGGGGTCTTGGGCGCAGATCACACACACACATGTAAATATATATATATATATATATATATATATATATATATATATATATACATATATATATATATATATATATATATATATATATATATATATATATATATATATATGGTCAGTCTCTAGGGCATTGTCCTGCTCGATAGGGCAAGGTCACTGTCACTTGCCCCTGCCATTCATGAGCGGCCTTTAAACTGTGTAATTCCATGAAATCAAAATGGGAACCATAATCATTGCATTAATACCATAATATTCAAATAGAATTCTATAATACAAGTATCTAAATTTGTCTACCTTTATTTCTATGATATATTCACCGAATGGCATCAATGTGGAAAAAAATTATATTTGGAATGAAGTATACTTTATAGGTTCCTGAAATATTGAATTGTTTTAAAAAGAATTCCATGCTAGTAAGATAAAAATCAGGAATCCCGTACAGTTCGAAAATATCTGGAATCCCGTACAGTTAGACAAATAACTGGAATCCCGCAAAGTTAGACAAAAATCTGGAATCCCCAACTATTTACATAATCGTCATAGAATATCACATTACCCATCACTATTGATCTGAATCTCTCTCGTCCTTTGTGAATTTGGCAAGCCCTCTTGAAAAGAAGTATAGACTGTCCTAATAAAAGCAAAAACAAGGTCATAAAAAATAAAAAAATTCAAGGATTCCACATAACAGGAGTGAAGAAAAGACTGAAAAGCTAAAACCTTTCTGTTCCTTCTCCCTTAAAAAGGAAGGCCTATTCTATGTCAGCAGCTTAGGCACAAGGAGGCGAATATAAAACGCTACGAAAAAGGAACAATATTTTTAAGTGTTCCAGGTCGTAGCAGTGGCCCAAGAAGGGGCTATGTCACCCAGGCGAGGATGGAGACCATAAGACGAACTTTACTCGAGGATATAATGGGACTTCCGACCCGACGTCGCCCACAGATTTATGAGTTGCCAGTTGCTACAGAGTTCAAAGGGGGGAAAAGAAGAACATGGAAAAGAAGATGCTAAGGTATGGAAGAGGAACAACAAATAAACAACACTAATAAGAGAATGAACTTATTATAAAACAGCAAAAGGACGACAAAGAAAAAGGATATTTTTTTTAATACGAGTATTTCAGCCGGGCATCCATCTCTGACCTTATTTCCTTCGAATTAATGAAGCAGATTCTGACAATAATTAATGACGGGTAACAACTATAACTTTACTTAGAAAAGTGTGTGTATATATATATATATATATATATATATATATATATACATATGTGTAAATATATAAATATATATATACATATATATATATGTATGTATATATATATATATATGTATGTATATATATATATATATATATATATATATATATATATTGACATACCATGTTTGGTATTCTGAATAATCAATCTATCTAAGTATAAATCTGCTGGAGTCAAGAAAACGCGCACAAAAGATTTAATGATATAAACATTGATGATTCCGCTGTTGAATTATGAATATGGTAGGGACTATCGTCCTTTATGGTCCTTGCTAAAGGAAATACGAATAAGATACATAACAGAAAAAAATATAAATATATATCTTTACATATATTGTACATGCTGTAGAAGGAGAGAATCTACATTAATAATATTCACTCTTAATAGACCAGAAAAGACAACTCCTTCACCACCTTTATTCCTTTGTGCCCCTCTTGGCCTCGGGAGTGAATAAGGTAGAGTTCCTTAAGGATAATTGGCAGTGTTTGGTTACAGATAAGGCAATAAAGCCAATCCTGCAAAATTGATTACCGGATGATTAACACCCTCCGAAACCACCCTCTCAGGTAGATAAAGATCATGGGCGTTATATATATATATATATATATATATATATATATATATATATATATATATATATAATCTTACAGAATTGATTACCGGATGATTAACACCCTTCGAAGCCACCTCTCAAGTACAATTCAATAAAGATCATAATGCGTGATTTATATTTATCTACATAATATATATATATATATATGTATATATATATATATATATATATATATATATATATATACACACATATATATATATATATATATATTAGTTATAATTTATATGCGTTGACACGTGTGTTTATATATTTACATATTCAAACATATATTTATAATTATATATATATATATATATATGTATAATACATATATATATATATATATATATATATATATGTATAATACACACATATATATATATATAGATAGATAGATAGATAGATATATAAAAACACACAAATATGTCAACAAAAATAAATTATAAATATATGTATAAACACACACATATACTGTATATACATACATACATACACACATATATATATACACACACACATATACATACATACATACATACATACACACACATACATATATATATATATATATATATATATATATATATACACACACACATATATATATATATAAATAAAAAGATATACATATATATATATATATATATATATATATATATATATATATATATATCACTGAATTAAGCTAATCGTATCACGTTCCTTTACTTCCATCCTCTTCACGCTTCCTCCCGTAAAAAAAAAAAAAAGCCAAACTTCGTCAAAATTTCCATAGTCAAAAGCTAATAAAAAGTGACAAGAAACTTTTACGTGATTGATGAAACTCATGGTAAGTGGTTCTTTCCTCCCCAGCCTGAGAGATAAAGTGAATGTAATATGACCTGCTGTTATTTTTGTCACTTGCAACGTCATAATGGGCCATGTGGGCTGGGGACTACATGGGGAAGGACACTGGGGAACTGGGGAATGGGGATGAGAAAAAAAAAAAAGTTTAGTTGTTTCTTTATGATCTGGGTTTTTTTTGTGTCAAATTTTTATGCATTTGATATTTTCAAGGTTTAAAGATAATTTTTCAGTTTCTTAATTACATTTTATTTTATTTTATTCATGGGGTTCAAGTTACTTTCATTGACGTTCATAGTGTTGTTGATGTTTATTTTATAAGATGAATGATGTTGTTGTTTATCTTAAGAGTGTTGTTGATGTTTATTTTATAGGATGAATGGTGTTGTTGATGTTTATCTTAAAAAATTAACAATGTTGTTGATGTTTATATTATAAGATGAACAATGTTGTTGATGTTTATATTATAAGATGAATAATGTTGTTGATGTTTATTTTATAAGATGAAAGGTGTTGTTTATGTTTATCTTATAAGATGAATAATGTTGATGTTTATTTTATAAGATGAATGGTGTTGTTGATGTTTATCTTAAAAAAAGAACAATGTTGTTGATGTTTATCTTATAAGATGAATAATGTTGATGTTTATTTTATAAGATGAATGGTGTTGTTGATGTTTATCTTGAAAAAATGAACAATGTTGTTGATGTTTATCTTATAAGATGAAAAATGTTGATGTTTAATTTATAAGATGAATGGTGTTGTTGATGTTTATCTTGAAAAAATGAACAATGTTGTTGATGTTTATCTTATAAGATGAATAATGTTGATGTTTATTCTATAAGATGAATAATGTTGTTGATGTTTATCTTATAAGATGAATAATGTTGTTGATGTTTATTTCATAAGATGAAAGGTGTTGTTGATGTTTATCTTATATGAATAACATCACCTTCACTGATTTCTATATAATAAAATTTCTTTTAGTTGTTTTTTCAATGGCAAGACACTGCTCTAAATTTTACGGAGTTACTTCAATTTACTGTTTGTATGGCCTTACCTGTTGTTCGTCTGAGTTAATATTGCGTTGATTTGAGTTAATATTTTGTTGATTTGAGTTAATATTGTGTTGATTTGAGTTAATATTCTAGTATGAGCTTGGGCTCGGTATGATCAACATATCTGCTTTTGTTGGCTTTTTTCAAGTTACTTTTTTATCAAAATTATTTTGTCATATTTTTCAAGGGCTGCAGCACTTGTATCTGCTATACGCGTGTCGGTAATTTTATTTCCCTTACAGTTAGTGGCACGGCATTTGCTTTTTCACGGTACTTATCATATTATTTCTCGTATTTTCACATTATTCATCATATTAATTTTCGTATTTTCAGGTTATTTATCATATTACTTTTCGTATTTTCACGTTATTTATCATATTACTTTTCGTATTTTCACGTTATTTATCATGTTAATTTTCGTATTTTCACGTTAATTATATTAATTTTCGTATTTTCACGTTATTCATCATATTACTTCTCGTATTCAGATAATACTACGATAGGGTAACGTCTCATTAAAAATCTACGGTATTTCACATAAATATTCACCGTAAACCAAGAATCTCCCAACGAGATATACGCAGACAAGATCGATATCTGCTAAATATGAAGGGTGGGTCTGTTTAGTTGGTTTTTTTGGTATAACCTCGTAACCCCCAAGGCTAAGCGAGGCCTTTATCTCAACTGCTGCCGACCAAGAACAATCCCCCAACGGCCACCGTTTCTTTCTGTGATTAATCTCTCGGCGATTTTTGCTGGGTCTTCCCGTCGTTTGTGGATAGAATTTTTTTTTTTTTTAGACGTGGCAGCCGTTATCTTTCCTTTGTGTCGGAAATACTGAGCCGTAAGTAGTCCTGAGAGACTTCAAAACGTGTAAACGGGACGGCTTTAACAGAACACGCTCTAGATGAATTTAAATTAAGCTACAGAGGATGGGTTGGAGAGAAGGCTTGGTTACCGGGTGGCCTCGTGTTAACGAAACGTTCGTTCAAAAAACATACCGCAGAGATAGGTCGATTTGGAACGTATCGATATTTTTGAAGATGGTCAAATATCCATTTAAAACAAATGAAAATGGTAATAGAGGGCTAGGACTGAAAGCCACTCAAAACTTCACCGTATTTTAACCTTCATCTTGCCCGTAAGTGAAAGAATTATAATTTCAGACAAAATTTTATTATACGGAAGTGATAAAACATTACACGGTTTCTCTGTATTGCCAAAGGTGGATCTAGCCAATAGAACACACCTCATAGTAGAATAACTCCATAAGCTTTGTTGAAAGACACTTGTTTCATATTAATCTTTGCATGTTATTACAATATACAATCTTATTCATATTACGATATTTTGGATTTATTTTGCAGCACAATATTCGTGATCTAGCCTTTCATTAGGACCTATCATATACTAATTCGATAATTCTAATCACTTGGATGTACTGTGTTACCCACTAACCGTAATAGGCAATTTCATAAAGCCACTGCATATTCGTAAGCATATATGTCATATTATGCCTTGTTCCCATCATCACTATCTGAAAATGAAGCAGTTACCAACACTCGTGCCAGGATCCACATGGCTCTCATAACACGTGTGTCAACAAAAGATGATGGGATCGTTCATGGCGTTGAGAGAGAGAGAGAGAGAGAGAGAGAGAGAGAGAGAGAGAGAATTCTTTTTGGCAAGTAAAATATAAGAGAATTGTTTTTTTTCAAGTAAAAGAGGAGAGAGAGAGAGAGAGAGAGAGAGAGAGAGAGAATTTTGGCAAGTAAAATATAAAAGAGAATTGTTTTTTTCAAGTAAAAGAGGAGGGGAGAGAGAGAGAGAGAGAGAGAGAGAGAGAGAGGGAGAGAGAATATGTTTTGGCAAGTAAAAGATGAGAGAGAGAATGCTTTGGCAAGTAAAATATGAGAGAGAGAGAGAGAGAGAGAGAGAGAGAGAGAGAATGTTTTGGCAAGTAAAAGATGAGAGAGAGAGAGAGAGAGAGAGAGAGAGAGAGAGAGAGAATGTTTTGGCAAGTAAAAGATGAGGAGAGAGAGAGAGAGAGAGAGAGAGAGAGAGAGAGAGAAATTGTTTTTGGCGAATATGAGATGATAATCGTGAGGGGAAGTGGGAGTGCCTTCTCTTGATGGTAATGGATGACAAGACGCAATAGTAGCGGTTAGGGTGGGTCGGGTTAAGGACCAGTACCAACAATCTTTGTTCTCCCAAAAGACACCGGCTGCTAACTGTCATTTGTTCCGTTTGTTTACTTTTGCTTTCTTGTTTTACTGATATAAAGTTTCCTATGCGAATTGCTGTAGCTTGCATCAGTTCATTTATAAAGTTCATGATATTTGCATGTCTCTAAAGTACATTGCAGTTTATCGATAATTATTGTACTATTGAAAGTATAATTTTAACATACACTGGGCAGCTTGAATACTTGAAAAAAAATAAAATAAAAAAACCTCTTCCTCTTGAAAAAAATATTCGTTTTTAATGGTGTTGCCTCTACATACTTATAGTTTCCTTCCCGGCGTTCCTCAATATTAAAAAATCCCTCAGGGTCTATAGGATATGTCATAGGAGAGAGAGAGAGAGAGAGAGAGAGAGAGAGAGAGAGAGAGAGAGAGGGGGGGCGATGCACCGTTTTATAAGCAGTAATTATATTTGTAAGGGCCAAGTACCCTCAGGGACCCTGAGTACAAGCCCTGAAAGGGAATATGAAACGAAGAGTTTCGGTCAAGCTTTAATCTTTTTCTTTTCATTATCATCCTCTCCACAGAAAACTTGACTCTCCCACTATCGAAAAAATTAAAACCAGCACTCCACACCTCTCATAATTAAGATGTCCATAAACGTTAATTGTGAAGTTTTTTTTCATGTCCTTGACCTAAAACCAAACGGATACTATTTACACACAGCCATGTTACATAAAGCAGTAGGTAATCAGTTCATAATCTTTACAATACATGACCCAGTGGAAGACCATGGTACAGAGGCTAGGGCACTACCCAAGACTAGAGAACAATGGTTTGATTTTGGAGTGTCCTTCTCCTAAAAGAGCTTATAAGGTTTTAGTTGGTTCATTAACAGTACTAATGTTTACATTTAAGTCATCCGAATTTCTCCAGCTATCTCTTTTTTGGACCACGTGAATTGAATCCCCATGAAGAAAACGCCTATGATTAGCATATGGCCAACATAATTAACAGTTTGATAGACAAACCCACATTTAGTACGGGGATACTGACAAATTGAAACGACGAACTTCGGAACTCGAAGATTTCTTCTGTTTTCTCTGATTTCCATAATTCCCCTGAATACAATAAGGGGTCAAACACATCCCTTGCGATTATCGCCTAATTGATTCTAATTCTTTTTCTTATCACCTACGGTGCCTGGTACGGCAAGGGCAACAAACTGCAATATTTCAGGGTTATAGGGGCCTATTGATAACGTCTCTGCCTGGTGATCGCCAGACTAGGGTTCGAGTCCCACTCAAACTCGTTAGTTCCTTTAGTGGCTATAACCGCACCATCCTTTTAAGCTGAGGATGGTGGGTTTGGGGGAGTCTCTAGATCTAGCTGTTGAGTCATCAGCAGCCATTGGCAGGCACTCCCTGGTCCTAGTGAGGATAGAGTTGGTGCTTTGGCACTGATCATACGGTCAACTTTAAAGCAGTGACCTGCTTGCTAGGGCAATGTCAATGTTCCCTGCATTTGCCATTCATGAAGGACCTTTGAAAAATATACAAAAATAAGTCCCAAACTAACATAGCGATATAAAATTTCTCTCTCTCTCTCTCTCTCTCTCTCTCTCTCTCTCTCTCTCTCTCTCTCTCTCTCTCTCTCTCTCTCTCTCCTCTGGCAATTTTCACGTAACTGTTTTCATTTCCAAGTAAGACCGTTTATACGACCCTGTTAATGGACGCCTGTGCAGCAATACTGTTGCTCCTCATGTTATTAGGAACATACTCATATTTAAGAGTTTAGAATATTGTGTTTAAGAACTACTTATTTGAAGGGTTAGAATAGTAGAATAGCCGAGCATTAAACCAAAACCAAAGAAGGAAATAGAGAAGGGAAAAAAAAACAACAACCACAAAAGTAACAACATAACAACAGTTACGATAAACCACATCGTAGCCAAAATAAAGTCAAAATATACCTAGACTGGCTTTTACATGAAAATTATTTATTTCAATAACATATATAAAAGTACATACGACTACATATGTATATATACATACACAGACATATATATGTATATTTATGTATATATATATATATATATATATATATATATATATATATATATATATATATATATATATATATATATATATATAATTTATATATACAGTATATATATATATATATATATATATATATATATATATATATAAATATATATATATATTTTTTTATTATCAATATTAATTGCTAAGGTACATCCCTAGTTGGAAAAGCAGGATGCTATAAGCCCAGGGGCCCCAACTGGGAAAATAGCCCAGTGAGGAAAGGAAACAAGGAAAAATTATATATTTTAAGAACAGTAACATTAAAATAAATATTTCCTATATAAATAAATACTTTAACAAAATAAGAGGAAGAGAAATTAGATACAATAGTGTGCCCGAGTGTACCCTCAAGCAAGACAACTCCAACCCAAGATAGTGGAAGACCATGGTCCAGAGGCTATGGCACTACCAAAGACTAGAGAACAAGAGTTGCTGACCATAGCTAAAGAGTCTCTTCTACCCTTAACAAGAGGAAAGTGGCTACTGAACCATTACAGTGCAGTAACCCCTTTTGTGAAGATGAATATTTGGTAATCTCAGTGTTGTCAGGTGTATGAGGACAAAGGAGAATCTGTAAAGAATAGGCCACACTATTCGGTGTATATGTAGGCAAGCGGAAA
>NC_090761.1:20063577-20081077 GCF_036898095.1 Palaemon carinicauda
GATTTACAACTAAAGTAATTAGCGTTAATTACAAAATAACGTTACCATTTATACATCTAGAACTATCATATTTCTAAATATTTTCACCATTCCGTATATCAGACTCTGTCTTTCACGTCTCTTTAAACTAATGAACAGAACTCCATCTATCTCATCGTCTCTTTCCCTCGAACACCAGAAAGAAATCGCGTAAGAGGAATATTATTCAGAGGCACAGTCGAAGTCGTTCCAGTCCATTGTCTCAGTTTCATGAATAGCTGCGGCTGGTTTTTTATTCTATTCTTTTTTTTTTTTTTTTTTAAATAAGACTATCCATTCATTCCGAAATTAAAAAGATTCGATGGTTTTCCCAACGGGGAACATCTTTATATATTTTTTTCTTCTCGTTCTATTCTCTCTTCTCGAGATTTCGATCGTTTCAAAAGGATAAAAACTCGATGTATTAGTCTTTGTCAGTAATGTCACGGGAGAGAGGAGACCAGATCTTTTTTTAGATTAGTTCCTGGCGAGGAGGTTTCCTGGTTCGTGATTTGTGACGTTTCCCGCTTGTCAAATGACTAAACAAGTTTTCACTTCTCTTCTTCACCTTATATAATTGAAAAAAAAAATCATTTTATATAATTAAAAATAACAAAAGGAGACACTAATCTGTGTGTTCAATTTGTTTCCTGGTTCGTGATTTGTGACGTTTCCCGCTTGTCAAATGACTAAACAAGTTTTCGCTTCTCTTCTTCATCATATATAATTAAAAAAAAATAATTTTATATAATTAAAAATAATAAAAGGAGACACTAATTTGTGTGTTCAATTCGTTTCCTGGTTCGTGATTTGTGTAGTTCCCAGCTTGTGATCTATTTAGAAACGGGATTCGGTTAAATGCCTAACCAAGTTTTTTCATCATCTTACAAGAAAAAAAAATCAAAGGAGAAACTAATTTTTTTTTGTATAATTTCAGTCTCAAGGGCCAGTTCTTGTCGCCCTACTTTCCGTAGAAGGAGTTTATCGTTCTGGGGTTTGATTGATTGATTGAATATAAAACGTAGGCCTTAAGCCATGCATTGGGGTATCAAAAGCCATTCAACGCTAAATAATACAAATGAATCAACCATACCCATACATCCACACCATTTGGTATCATTTTAACCTATAAAATAAACCACACCACTTTCATATAACAATATCTAAATGTGAAATAAGAAGGGATTAATAAGATTAAAAAAAATAAATTAATAAAATTAATTAAAGCTCGTGATGTAACCCAATACGCTGTATAAATTTATTCAGGGAATTACAATTTCCCCAAAGGATATCTCATAAAAGTTTGTCCTGGAGAAAATGTGTCCTCTGGAGATTAAAAACAGGGCAATCGATTAAAATATGTTTGATATCTATTGTCCCTTGACAAGTATTAACAAAAAGGGGCTTACATTTTCCAGAAATGAGTTTCTGCATATACGATTTCATAAGCTGTTAAAACACATTATTACCGACTTAGCCATATCAGAAATCCGTTTTTACTGAAATTACATTTTTTTAAGCTATCTATACTGGCGTACAAGAGACAGTTTTATGAGGAAAAAATGCTTGTGACTAACTTTATATGGGGAGGAAAAAAAGTTCTTGCTGTTACGTGACCTGTGGCTTAAAAGCATATTGAATTCATGTTACATGATAAATTCTGTACTGAAATGACAATCCTTTTTACAAAATTGCGGAGACGATTCAATTGTAACACCAAAGGTTCATCTTTTTTCTTTTATTAGCCCCCTGGCTAGTACAGTGGTAACGTTTTCGCCTAGCATTTGCATGGAAGCAGAACCCAGCCCGTTTACTGGGGAGGCCACTGATGTGGTTGGGCACCACAGTGGGGATTTGGGCTTGTCCGGCTGATGTTCTGGTGAGCATCTATTTTGATGAAACTCGGATTGAAACTAGATACCTTTAACCTTTAACAAATAGGCTTTGCTTGCCATACAGGATTTCTAGGCACGTTTCTGGGTCTTTTCAACCTCAGTAATGATAATAATAATAATAATAATAATAATAATAATAATAATAATGTGAGGTTTTTATTATTATTATTATCAGCTACAACCCTAACCGGAAACCAGGATGCTTTAAACCCAAGGGCTCCAACAAGAAAAAATAACCCAGTGAGGAAAGGAAATGAGGTTCACCCTTAATTAAACAACCAATAAGGGTATGGCAGGAGTTTAGCTAAAGACAATTAGGAGAAATGTGGGATTTCTCGGGGACATCATAATGATACCAATAATAACATAATCTCGCTTACCTAAACCCTTAAATGCTAAGATCTGAATTAGGCATATTATTCCATCCCCTTTTAAGCCTAGCCGCTTCTCTTCCGTGAATTTGAAATGCGGTCTCTCATATACATTATCTCTTAATTGGGAGTACAACTTCCGTCGGCTGTATTCCTGAGATATATACTCCAAATGAACCTCGAGGAAATATTCCCGATGAGTTACACGTCGCTTGTTGATATGTCTGTCGGAAGGACACAAAAGCAAGGATAGAATATAGATGCTTATTTTCAGTAGTGAAAGGAGATGAAAGTTAAAGGTGTCTGGTTTCGGTTCCAGTTTCATCACAATAGATGATCATCAGAAGGTCGACCAGGAAAGCCCAACTGTCTGTCTGTCAGATTGCCTTACCTTTGTGTAAGACACGGGCTGAAAGCCCAACCTCAAACTGTGGTGCCCAACCACAGCAGTGGCCTCCACAGTAAACAGCTTAAACTCACGGTCCAAGGCTGGGATAGATCTGCTGCCATGTGAATGCTAGGCGAACACGTTACACTCCTCATGCCCCTCTCTCATATTCCCTCTTCTCATACAGTACCATTACTTCAGTCAACGAAGTTGGAAGGTGGTTATATTTTCACCCCTCTTAGTGCGCTTGTGTTTGTTTATGAACAGCTTCCTGGCCACAATTTTAATCGTAGCGCAATGAAACTTGTAAGGATTAACTGTCATGAAAAAATCTGGAAAATATTAAATTTTGGAAGGTCAAGGTCACGGTCAAGCAAAATGTCCAATTCACATAATCAGCCATAAGTTTGGAGACCGATGTCACAGACTTCAAGTTAAGTTAAGATTCGAGTGTATGGAAATCTACACCAATTAATACATATCAAGGTCGAAGGTCAAGGTTAATTACGAGAAATAAGCTGCTGCGGCGAAGATCTGCACTCTACCGAGTGCCCCTTTAGTTATTATTGTAATCAAATCCATACGAGTGATATGGGTTACTGAGGGTTTTCCCTGATTATTATTATCATTCTTATAAATAATAATAATAATAATAATAATAATAATAATAATAGAGTTGGGTACTCGTCAGGAGAAAAAAAAATTATATTTAAGTTGTATAAAGTACCCACGAATGTAACAAATAAATTAGGCATACAATCATACCAAAAAAGAAAAGGGTGGGAGAAAGTTACGAGAATACTGTCGTAGGCAGTTCAATTTAATTAAGATATTTTGAAGGATACTATGATCGACTATATAACCGTTTCTTTGAATAACAGCAAAGTAACATTAATTTCCATAATAAGTTCCTCCGATTACCTCCATATTATACATGTATAAAAGAGAATATGCAATTCTTAATATTGGAGTGTTATCTCAACCTTACGATATTTTAAAGGTTCAACGGCAGCTCATGAATGGCAGAGGCCAGAGACAGTGACATTGCCCTATCGAGCAGGACAATGCCCTACAGACTGACCATATAAACACATGATCAGCGACCAAGCCCTCTCTCCCAACCAAGCTAGGACCAAGGAGGGCCAGGCAATGGCTGCTGATGACTCAGCAGGTAGACCTGTAGGCTCCCCCAAACACCCTATCCTTACCTCACAAAGATGGTGAGGTTGCAGCAACCAAAGGAACTAGCGAGTTTGAAATGGACTCAAACCCCAGTCAGGCAATAACGTGGCATGGACGCTATCTCCCGGCTACCACAATCCTATTTGAACTATTTCGGATAATTCAGTGACCTGGGGAAAGATAGCTTACCGTTTGGAAAGAAAGATGACGAATATTCGGGTATGAAAAATAGTGATGAATAAATTACAGTGAAATTAAAATAGCCATGATGAACTTCAAATATTAAGTCCAACCAATCTAGTGATATTAATGGATAGAAAAAGGAAAAAAAAAAAAACTTTCATATAACTTTACTACATTTTACATTCATTTTCCAGCACAAAACTATTCATAAACAAGGAGTATTACTTAATTTACAAATGGAAAAAAATACTGATAAAAACTACTAAAGACAAATTGGTATAATTCAATTTAGTTCGATCCCTTCATCGCAATTTTGTAAATATCAATTAATAAGGACAAACGAAACTTTGAAATGATAATAAAAGCGATTACCCTAAATAGCACCATTGCTAATAAAGTACTTCCAATAAACTGCTTGTATCGGACACATCACCTTGCGATGGAAAGGAAAACTCTATTATTCACATATTAGTTTCATATATTCAGAATTTCCGACCTCTAGTCTCTATGGGTTGATTTACCGTCTGGAAAATTTGGTTTGTTCAAAAAAAAAAAAAAAAAAAAAAAAAAAAAAAAAAAAAAAACTCAGAGAATAATAATAATAATAGTCTATGAATAATAACAATAATAATAATAATAGCCTATGAATAATAATAATAACAATAGCCTATGCATATTAATAATAATAGCCTAAAGTCTAATCTGCCGAGTCATCAGCAGCCATTGCCTGGCTCTCCTTGCTCTTAGTTTGGGCGCTGATCATGTGTAATATGGTCAGTATCTAGAGCAATGTCACTGCCCCTTGTCTCTGCCATTCATGATGGCCTTTAAACCTTTGAACACTGTAACACCAATTCACTCACCACGCAACAGGATGAAAAAAAAAATAAATAAACTTCGCATATGGACAATTTATTTTCTTCTTAAGAAAAGTAAACATAAGATATAATAATTACAACTGAAGTAGTAATTTAGTAGTAGTATTAATAAACAACATCGATCTTATATATCCCATGACCTTAAAATGTAGCTCAGAACGTATAGCTATTTTGTACTTTAAAATGTACTGAACAAGAGGGACATTCAAGAGTGCAGACCTCCCCGCGACAGCTTATTTCTCGACCTTTTGTTCGACCTTGACCTTGATCTTAACGTGTATTAATTGGTGTAGATTTTCATACACTCATATATGAACCAAGTTTGAAGTCTCTGTGACAATGATGTCCAAACTTATGGCTGATTACGTGATATGGACGTTTTGCTCATCCCTGACATTGACCTTTGACCTTCCAGAATTTAATCATTTCTAGCTCTTTACATAACATTTTAAAATCACTGGGAGTTTCATAACACTACGATCAAAAGTTTGGTCGTATGGTTGATGACCGGAATTTGACCTTTTTCTTTGACCTTGGACTCGACCTTGATTTTTTACCTTGAATATATTAATTGGCGTGGATTTTCATGCACTCAAATATGAACCAAGTTTGAAGTCTCTGACAACGATGTGCAAAATTATGGCTGATTACGTGAATTGGACATTTTGCTTGACCGTGACCTTGACCTTCAAAAAAATTTTCATTTCCAGCTTTTTACATAACAGTAAATCACTGTAAGTTTCATTACTCTACGATTAAAATTGGAGCCCGGAAGCCATTCACAAGCAAACACAAACAGGAGGTAAAACATAACCTCCTTCCAACTTCGTTGGCGGAGATAAACATGCTATCATGGTATATCATTGTAGATTCCTTCATATATCATTGATGCTAATAATAATTATACAATATTAATAATGAAAAACATTTCAAAGTAGCGCAAAAATATTTTCCTCAAAAATGGACAAAAGATCGTCTTTCAAAGCGTCTCTACATCAACAAAAATGAATTCCCTCTATAAACAGAAAATAGACTTTTCATGGGCCCATTGTTATCAACTGCCGAAATCCATCTGTATCGTCGTGGTTCATTTGTCTTCCTACGGAGTGGAAAGCGAACAATCCGTCCGAAATCTTTTTAGCACAATGAGATAAAACGTCGACCTAAAATCAACAGACGTTTTTCATTTTTAATCTTTATTTGGAGAATATATCCGAGGATACTATAGCATTCGCTTGGTGAATATACCTCCAGGATATTGTAGCATTCTCACGTTACACCAAAGAGATTAAAAAATTTATTTATATATATATATATATATATACATATAAAATATAAATATATATAAAAAAATATATACATAAAATCTATCTATATATATATATATATATATATATGTATGTATATATATATATATATATATATATATATATATATATATGTATGTATATATATATATATATATATATATATATATATATATATATATATATAATATAGCATTCTCTTGGAGACTATACCCCCAGGATATTGTAGCATTCTCACGTTACTCCAAAGCGATTAAAAAATTTATATATATATATATATATATATATATATATATATATATATATTATATATATATGTATATATATATATATATATATATATATATATATATATATATATAGTGTGCGCGCGACCCGTCAAAATGACGGCTGAATATTTAGATATACACACACACTAACATAGATTTAACTCTTCCACTCCCTGCCCCTTTCCTAGCTACCACATGGCAGTTTGGGCTATCTATGGGTGATTGTCGCTTCCGAGTGGTTGCCGCTCAGCGTGACAGGAAATATATACATATGTATATGCCAGTTAAACCCTCAAACACACATTGCGACATTCACGCATATCTTGCAAACGATGTTAAGGCCCTTTCCTTTGCAATGTCTTTCCCACGATCTATTCAATCGTTTCTAAGCCATCCTCTCCCTCTATCCCCGTTCTATTCAATCGTTTCTACTCCATCCTCTCTTTCTATCCCTGATCTATTCAATCGTTTCTAAGCCATCCTCTCCCTCTATCCCCGTTCTATTCAATCGTTTCTACTCCATCCTCTCTTTCTATCCCTGATCTATTCAATCGTTTCTAAGCCATCCTCTCCCTCTATCCCCGTTCTATTCAATCGTTTCTACTCCATCCTCTCTTTCTATCCCTGATCTATTCAATCGTTTCTAAGCCATCCTCTCCCTCTATCCCCGTTCTATTCAATCGTTTCTACTCCATCCTCTCTTTCTATCCCTGATCTATTCAATCGTTTCTAAGCCATCCTCTCCCTCTATCCCCGTTCTATTCAATCGTTTCTACTCCATCCTCTCTTTCTATCCCTGATCTATTCAATCGTTTCTACTCCATCCTCTCTTTCTATCCCTGATCTATTCAATCGTTTCTACTCCATCCTCTCTTTCTATCCCTGATCTATTCAATCGTTTCTACTCCATCCTCTCTTTCTATCCCTGATCTATTCAATCGTTTCTACTCCATCCTCTCTTTCTATCCCTGATCTATTCAATCGTTTCTAAGCCATCCTCTCCCTTTATCCCTGATCTATTCAGTCGTTTCTAAGCCATCCTCTCCCTCTATCCCTGATCTATTCAATCGCTTCTAAGCCATCCTCTCCCTCTATCCCTGATCTATTCAATCGTTTCCACCAGGCCATCCGACCCTTCGATCCCTAATACTTCTGAAATATATACTCCACACTAAACTATCGTCCTCCGTTCTTTCTATTTGACGAATCTACTCAAAATACTTTCCTTCTTTTACCTTCCAGCCCCCAATATTTTTTTTTTCTTTTTTTGCCACTGCTATGCATCTCCACCTTTCTCACAGAATCGATTTGTCTAACATCATATATTCTAAGCAAACATTTTATTTCAACAGCATCTATCTTTTTTCATGTTTGAGAGGGAGAGGTGTGCGAGTAACAATAGAAAATTTAGAAAATTTGAATGAGACCGTTCAAAATATATACCTGAACACAAAAATTATATATATATATATATATATATATATATATATATATATATATATATGTGTGTGTGTGTGTGTGTGTGTGTGTGGCATGCTTCACAAGACGATATATCGTAGGGAGAGATACTAGTCTTGAATTTAAGAAGTCTAGGAGTCTAGGTAGTAGGTTGGTTAGGACACCAACCACCCGTTGAGATACTACCACTAGAGAGTTATGGGGTCTTTGACTGGCCAGACAGTACTACATTTGATCTGGTTACAGTTCATTTTCCCTTTACCTACACATACACTGAATAGTCTGGCCTATTCTTTACATATTCTCCACTGTCCTCATACACCTGACATCACTGTTATTACCAAACAATTCTTCCTTTCTCAAGGGGTTAACTACTACACTGTAATTGTTCAGTGGCCACTTTCCTCTTGTTAAGGGTAGAAGAGACTCTTAAGCTATGGTAAGCAGCTCTTCTAGGAGAAGAACACTCCAAAATCAAACCATTGTTCTCTAGTCTTAGGCAGTGCCATGGCTTCTGTACCATGGTCTTCCACTGTCGTGGGATACAGTTCTCTTGCATGAGGGTACACTCAGGCCCGCTATTCTATCTAATTTCTCTTCCCCTTGTTTTGTTAAAAGTTTTTATAGTGTATATAAAGAATGTTGTTACTGCTCTTGAAATATTTTATTTATCCTTGTTTCCTTTCCTCACTGAACTATTTTCCCTGTTGGAGCCCCTAGGCTTATAGCGTCCTGCTTTTCCAACTAGGGTTGTAGCTTCGGAAGCACTAATAATAATAATAATAATAATAATAATAATAGACTTATCATTTGTAATCTAAAGGTTAAAGGTGTGTGGTTTCAGTTCCATTTTCATAAGAAAATATGTTCACCAGAACGACAGCCAGGCAAGCCCTACCCCTCCCGCTGTGGTGCCCATCCACAGCAGTGGCATCCCCAGTAAACAACTTAAACTCACGGTCCCTGGTTGTGATCGGTCTGCTGCAACGCGAATGCTAGGCGAGTACGTTATCAGTATATTAGCCAGGAGGCTAGTGTAACGTGTATGACCACCAACAGAGGAGTTTTACGGTATACTTCCAGTAGCACATTTGGAAATTTTTTTGCAGCATTTATTTTGTTTATATTTCATCAATAAAAGTGTTACCTTACCAAAAGTATAGCAGTGATATAAGAGATGGTTCTAACAGCTAGTTCCGATCTTTGAACCTTTATGTAACCTATCCTAAAGAAGCTGGTTATGAAAGTGCAATCATTCTATCCGTTTCAATAAGAGCGAGTGATGAGAAAGGCAGGTTTACGGCTAAATAACACCAAGTCTAAATAGGGAGTTTGTGGCTCGTGAAATATAAGAAATCATGTATGAAAACATTAGTTTTTTGTTATATGATATTCTGTGATTATTAAAGAACTTTCTTATTAGAAATCGAAAATACAAAGATGGAAGTTGTGAATATATTGGTTAATAAAGTAATTATAAAATAAAACATACTTTAAATCAAGACGGATGAAGTAATGCAATTGTACACTGGGCTGTCGAATCGTATTTATAAGTTAACATTGCCACGCTGATTTCGACTTCAGCGATCGCCTACCCAATTATGCATGCGATATTTGCATATGATAATACTTGGTATAAATATAATTCTTATCGTCTATATATTGGGTTTCGTAGCTGTACATTTACCGTATCCCTCTTTGTATATTATCATATTTGGAATGTTTCATTTTTATCTCTAACTTTAATCTTAAACATTTTTTAATCCCTACCGACCTCGGTTTCCTTTTATACGTTTTCGTGGTTTTTTTTTTTAATTTTTTTCTCTTCAAAGTTAATTTAGTTTCCATATTCAAACGATTATGTATTGATGGTCTGTTGTCCTTTCCTTAAATACAACACAATCTCCTCAATTTTGAGAGACTCATTCTACTTTGATTTTTTTGTAAGCTTTTTCTCTTCAAAGGTCAAATTTAGTTTCCATAATTGATGGTCTGTTGTCCTTTCCTTAAATACAACACAATCTCCTCAATTTTGAGAGATTCCTTCTACTTTGAGTTTTTTGCAGGCTTTTTCTCTTCAAAGGTCAAATTTAGTTTCCACAATTTCACCGATTATGTATTGATGATCTGCTGTCCTTCCCTTACATGCACAATGATCTCCACAATTTTAAGAGACTTCTTCACTTCGTGTTTTTTTTTTCTCTCTTTTATCTTCTAAACATGACAAATTCGTAAACAATTTATATTTTTTCCTAACTAATACAAACCTGGAGTTATTTATCATGGATATTCTTTGCCGAAAGAATATCCATTATAAATAACGTAAGATTTGTTAGTTTGGTGAACAAGTCAAATTTAGTTCCCATAAATTCAACGATTATATATTGATAGGTGATAGTCTGCTGTCCCTCCTTTAAATGCACCATGATCTCCCCAATTTTGAGACGCGAAGGAAAAAATATTTGCCAAATCCCTTTTGCGATCCTTTTCGAATCTTGTAAGTTTCATGTTACTTATGGTTGCCGAAGGCTTGGGACAGAAACCTTTTCACCAAAATGGAAAGAAAGAAAAAAAAGGTCATAAGAGTGTGGTCACTTCCTTTTAGCATAGAATCTCGGTCTGACGTTTTGCAATTGCAAAATTCATGTATTCAAAACTGATGGAAAACGTTGCAAAAGTATCTGTTGTGTCAGATGCCCGTTTCATCGTTTCACATTTTGTATCGGCCAGCCATTGGATAGACTTACTTTATACTTATTTTGTTTTTCACGTAAAGATAATCCATTTTTATGCTTTCTTAGCTATTTAATACCTTTTGACTTCAAGGTTATACAAAATTTATTTAGGCTATAAATATAAAACTCTAAACGTTGACGTACATTAGATTACATTGTTTTGGATATATATATATATATATATATATATATATATATATAAAATATATAAATATATATATATATATATATATGTGTGTGTGTGTGTGTGTGTGTGTGTGTGTGTGTGTGTATCTTTAGTAATTCTTGCGATCATGGCAGGGATATTAAATCCTATGAAGAAATATTGCAATTACATATAACACTAAAGATAATATAGAAGGTATGAATTAAAAAAAAATCAAATCAAGTTAACATTAATATCGAGTAACGTAAGCCGTGTCGGGAACATTACGAATGAAAATTCGACATGAATTAAGCGGCACTCTCTGAAATAGGTAAATAAATTCAGACGAAACTCGAGCTTAGTTCAAAGGCCCAGCCCCAAAACAAGCAAGTGCACAAGTAACATTCAAAAGATATCCACTGACAAAAAATAATTAGCGAGAGAAGATGGTCGAGTGACTGCAGGTAGTGGGAATACTTCGAAATGCATTTCGGCGACGTTAATAGATTATATTTAATTCACTCGACCCGTTCCTGCAAAAGTAAAGTCAGTGTAAACAGAATGTGTTACGATGAAGTGCCAAAGTAAATACGAGAGGAGGAAGCTGTGCAAGTGTTTGCATGCAAACTTGAAAAAAGGACTTTATTGAAACATGTTTGGTGGAAAGTGTTTCTTTTAGAGTTATGTACAAGTATTATAATTACATTGATTATATTATCGATTATTTAATGTGTCCTATGGATAAGTTTATTTATTATTATTCAACATCTTGATTCTATGTTTGTTCAATTATTTACTGTTTTATAAATAATTTTATTTATTATTATCAACTATTTGGTTCTACGTTCAATTATTTAATGTTTCATAGATAAGTTTATTTGTTTATCAAATAAAAGAGCGTAAAGAAAGTTGACTATACATCCATTCAGGCTCCATTGTTATTATCTTCATTATAATTTGTGTAAAGAATTTTATTTTGAGTGAATTAAAAAATCTAGCCATGATGGATACAATAAAGGAAAAATTATACTAAAAAAAAATCATACGTTTTCCCCCTCGACCTAGAAAGAACAGAATCTTTCTAGACAGTTTTTTTTTCTTTTTTTTTTGGGGGGGGGGACAAAAATCTACCTCCATTCAACCTTCATTGTTATCATTTTCATTAATATTTCCGTTAGTATGAAATCTTATTTTGGTTAAATTAAAAAACTAGCCCTGATGGATCCAATAAAAGAAAAATACGAAAAAAAGAGAATGCTATACTTTCCCCCCTCGATTTTGAAAGAATAAATCTTTCCAGAACGTGGGTTTTTCCTAGCAAAAAAATCTACGCTCAGTTTTGCTTCCATTTCCGGAACAGCCGAACGCTCGGGAAGTTTTTTTTTCTTTCTTTTTTCTTTTTTTTTTCCCTGTAGGGATAGATAATCTCCCCAACACCCTTCCTCCCTCGAAAAAATGGAGGAAAAAATCGAACACCATTTTCGTTAGGATTATAGAAATGTATTTATAGATGTTTGGAGACCCTTTTTTGGTTTGTTTATATTTATATATTTATATATATATATATATATATATATATATATATATATATATATATATATATATATATTTATATATATATATATATATATATATATATATATATATATATATATATATATATATATATATATATATTTACACAGGTAAAGCTCTGCAGTGTCGATCGCTTTCTCTTGAATTACTGTTATATAAAGAGAACTTAGCCAAGCCTACTGCAAGAAAATATTAAGAGTAAATTACGTCACGACATGACAATGAAACAATATCCAAGAGATTTTGTAGATTTGAGAACAAATACCTCAGAAGGATATTGGGAATTAGATGGCAGCACAAATTATAAATGAAACTATAAGAGAGATTACTCGAGTGTCGTATGTGGTTTGGTCGTGCTCTTCGCATTCCCAAGAGAGATTAGTTCACCAAACTTTCAACTGGGCTCCACAAGGCACTAGAAGAGTTGGAAGACTCAGGCCTACATGGCTGAGGACTATGAAGCGTGAAATTGGAGATGATGAATGGGGAAGTATTGATTTAAAAGCTCAAGATAGAGACGAGTGGCGAAATCTAACCGAGCACTATGTGTCAATAGGCGTAGGAAGAGATGATGATGAAATTACGTTAACTATCTTTCATAGTCTTTGTTTCATATAGGAATCATCACTATATATCTTAGGTCAAATTACTCATACAAATTGAATATTTAGTGTTTATTTTCAGTATTCTAAAAATAACGGATAATGTTTGGATATTTTCTTATTTTGCTTTAACATTAATGTAACGAAGTTAAATGACATAATTGTAATTACTTTCTTTGAATAATATAATTTTCCCTTTGCTTTAAAGCTGGCATATTTCCAGTTATTATCATTTTATTATTATTAGTCTCATCGTTATCATTATTATCACCGCTTCCCCTCGTACTTCCTTCTATTATCGCCGCTCGCCCTCTCCTCCTCCTCTCCTTCCCTCCACCCACACATTCTGTTTCGTTTTCAGTTCACCTCCTAACCACTACAAAATTATATTTCCCCCCTTTCGTTAAGCCCTCGTTCGGTAACACCCCCCACCCACCTCTCAAACACGCATCCAGTAGCCACCCTTCAGGTATCACCCTACGGTAGCTGCCCAACTTAGATAACAAGGTTGCATTTTTTTTTTCTTTCCTTCCCGCGGCCCCAACTTTGGATGTTCGGGATAAACTTGGATGGGATTCATAAATTTATCATCTAACAGGCTTACATTAAGGTGATCGACATTTTTCTCTTTTCAATGTCGGTTTTATATGACTTAGTTCGGAGGGATTTTTCTAAAACAATCTTCTGGGATTGACAAACGTATTTTTGATCAATTTTCATTGTTGTGATTATGGTGAGGATGATGGTAATTATTATTATTATTATTATTATTATTATCTATATATCAATACGATAGCATGCTATTTATTTTTTATCACGCTTTAAAGAAAATGGAAATAATTTCATGGTATACTCTAACAAATTCACATTAGACTTTAATTTCTTAACTAAAGCACATCTTATATAGTTTTCCCAATTTTGTCTTTAGCACCCGACTTTTTTTTTTTTTTTAAATATTAGACAAAAAATTGAGTTCTATCAATTTCCATAACCTAGATTATAAAATTAATCTCGGGACATTTTATTCAAACCTGTATAGGTTAGGAACAAGATAATTAGTATTGAAAATATCATTTCGTGTAATTTACACGGGTTCCGCTAATTATTATTATTATTATTATAGCAGTAACAGAATAAAAAAATGCTTTACATTCTTTTCTAAGCATTTATACTCTAATGTTCTTAAAATACCTTATTATAATTGTTCATTACTTCTCTTGTAGTTTATTTTCTTATTTCCTTTCCTCACTGGGCTATTTTTCCTTGCTGGAGCCCTTGGGCTTTTAGCATCCTGCTTTTCCACCTAGGTTTGTAGCTTAGCTAATAATAATAATAATAATAATAATAATAATAATATAGAATTTGATGAATATTTATCTTAGTGATAACTTAATTTTTACATAGAAAATCTATTTTGCTTGTTATATTTCCCTTTTCTTTATATCTACTCCCCCTTGCTAAGTTAAACGGTTACATATTGAATAGAATAAAAAGTATATTCACTACAGATGTTGTTTATTGAATCCAATAAGACCTATTGATATCAGCCCTGCTAAAATAAAACATATATACAGGTCATTACCATATTCCCTGTAGCAAGGAAAAATTGTCGTAAAAAAAGTACAGCAGAAATTGAAAAACACTTAATGGCTATTGATGCTCTATAACATGTTACAGTTCAGGCTCTAAATGTTATCGTTTTACTCGTATTTACACTGGAGACTTAAGACACAGATTGATTAATTGATTATGAGTTATCTGGCATCCTGACATCTAAGATCATTGGCGCCGATATTATCTATTAAAAATAAATAGATAAATAAACAAATGGTAATTCAGTTTAAAACAATAAAAGCAAATATATCCTAATAACGATAGCTTTCAGAAGCCCTGCTTCTGAAATAAATTTAAAAATACCACTAGAATGGTAGGACACATCATGTCCGAGAATCTTGGCAAGGATGAACCTGCCCTCCTAACCTCGAGCCTCAAACAGATGTCGAATTCAATCAGTACTCTAAGTGGGGCATCGATCAACAAATGTCTCACTGTCAAGGGTGCCAAATTGAGATACAGATATACAGAGACATAATATAACGATAAAGAGAAAAGTCCTAATGAGATATAAATGAAATATTGATTCATCAGCTCTTAATATTTTCCTTCTATTATCCTCGTGAAATACTGATTTGATTTCAATAACCCCCGAGACCGATACGCACTGTCAAATGCTTTCATGCTGCTTTAATCCTTACTGAAGTCTCGAGAATCAGTTTAAAGGCCGCTCATGAATGACAGAGGCAGGGGAAGGTGAGACTACCCTATCGACAAGCACAATGCCCTAGAGATGGACCCTATACACATATGATCAGCGCAAAAGCCCTTCGCCATCCAAGCTAGGACCAGGGAGGGCCAGGTAATGGCTGCTGATGACTCGGCAGGTAGACCTATTGGCCCCACCAAACCACCCCATCCTTAGCTTACGAGGATGATGAGGTTATAGCGTCCAAAGGAGCTAACTAGTTTGAGCGGGACTCGAATCCAAGTTTGGCGATCATCAGGCAGAGAGGTTACCTAATAAGCCACAACAATTTGCCTTCGGCTATGCAAAATGCCAAAGCATGATTCAGACTAAGTAATATCACCATCTAACCGCGTCTTTTGAATTTGCTCACAAAGCAGAACCGTGCAGATATGATGCCACATCCATGGATGGATTAAGCGCTGTTGCAACTTGTGAATAAATGAATGCGGCTGAATGGGATTAGGGAGATGTGGCAACACCTGTGTCCATGTCTGTTCTCAAAAACTTGAAAAGCTTCTGGCCAAGATGAGAGCTGTTGCATAATAATAAGACTCGTAAGCATGCGGATATTAAACGAACATGACTTCCAAATGTCAGTGCTTCTTTGGTATTATAATTTGTGATAATCCGAGGTAATTTATACAATAACTTGGGATGCTGATTGCTGTATAACCATGACTTGAGAAAATTTGAATTACATCACGAGTATGAGCAGTATCTCCAAAAGGGGTACTCCAAAAGCATGGCTACCGATGATATAAAATATTTTATAACCTTAGCTTGCATTTGCTATAACTTGCAAAAATTGGTATTACTGTATAACCATGAAGTGAGATGATCGGAATTAACGTATAGCCGTAACACGTGAATATCGAAAATAATGTATAATCATGATTTGTAAATATCAAAATTACTCTATAAATGTTAATTCATAAATATCTAATTTACTATAAAGGTCACAAACAACGATCCAATTACTATAAAACTATGGTTTCCGAAGCACCAAGGTAAATATAATCGAGACATTTGTAGAATGAGCTTCTATTTCACTATATAAGCTAATAAAAAAACATGAATTGTCAAGATCCTATCTAATATATCACCATTATCTTTTCATTCAAGATTGTGCATTACAATATGTTAGATCAGAGATCCCATTACAGGTTTTCTTACTTGAGGGTACACTCCAACACTATTTAATTTCTCTTCCTTTTGTTTCGTTAACCTTTTTATCGTTTATATAGGAAATATTTTAATGTTGTTACTACTAAAATATTTGATTTTTCCTTGTTTCTTTTCCTCACTGGGCTATTTTTCCTATTGGAGCTCCTGGGCTTATAGCATCCTGCTTTTCCAACTAGGGTTGTAATTTAGCAAGTAATAATAATAATAACAGTAAAATAAATAGATGAAAAAAAAAATAAAAAGACCAAGATCCGGTGGAGGGATTTTTCCGAGAGAATCCATTAGGGAAATGTGAGACCTTGCGACCTCGAACATATAAAGGCGTATTTGATCCTAAGACGTTTTTGATCATAGGACCTATTTGATCTTGGCCGCAGCTAAATGCCTCCCTTTTACAATATGGTTTTCTCAGGGAAAAATGGGGAAACTTGTTTGTTATGTTGTTTAAGCACGACTATTCCATACAAATAAAAGTTGCTGAATGCCCTTCATCACTTTATTCTTAACCATTCACAAATAAATAAAAGTTGCTGATTATCCTTCATCCCTTTATCCTTAACCCCCTTAAAATGAATAAAAGTTGCTGAATATCCTCAATCCCTTTATTCTTAATTCCCTACAAATAAATAAAAGTTTCTGATTATCCCTTAACTTTAACCACCGACAAATAATTAAATAATACTGTATATCCTTTATCCTTAATCACCTACAAATACAGAGAAGTTGCTGAAGATCCTTTATCCTTAACCACCTACAAATAAATAAGTTACAGAATATTCTTTATCCCTTAATCCTAAACCCCCTACAAATATATAAAAGTTGCTGAATATCCTTTATCCTTAACCACCTACAAATGAATAAAAGTTACTTAATATCCTTTATCCCTTTCTTCTCAACAACCTACAAATACAGAGAAGTAGCTGAATATCCCATATCCTCTTCTACCTACAACTAAATAAAATTTACTGAATATCCTTTATCCTTAACCACCTACAAATAAATCC
>NC_090761.1:20083577-20085671 GCF_036898095.1 Palaemon carinicauda
CTCTCTCTCTCTCTCTCTCTCTCTCTCATCTCTCTCTCTCTCTCTCTCTCTCTCTCTCTCACTTCCTGTGAGAGGTGGAAATAATTGTGCAGTATGGATAAGTCATAAAATTTCCTCTCTTTGTTAGCACCAGTGTGAACGTTGGGCTCAGCCTAGAATAGTTGGCAAGCCTGGGAAAAATCATCTTAATAGTACAAATAAGAAAATCTTTTCATCAAGATGCCGCATTACGCAATAGAAATCAAAATACAAAATATTTCGTCAGTAAATGTTTGTTCTCTTAATATTCTCCGAATTTACCGAACTAGAAAATGTTTCTTCCTTCTTACATTTGCCGATAAATCTCTCCTTCCTATAAAATTATAATCGTCTATGTTTGCTTTAGTTTTTCAGTATTATTATTGATGTTACATAAATATCAAGTAACTTATGAACAAATGAAATCTCAAAAAATCTTTATGGTTTCCAAGGGCACAAATAATAAAACGCACATTAACAACTAACTTGAATATAAAAAAATCTAAAAATCGCATAATTCTTTCGTCATATTGAAAATATTTTGTAACACAGACACTTGTAAAAGCATGACCTACTTAATTTCGTTGGCCGAAAGTATTGAGCATTGTAATTCGGTAAAAACTGGTTTAATTTGTTTTCCATTAGAATAGATTTTCAAATTTATGTCCTACGGTGTAACACAGAAACTCCTCATCACTTTGATGTCTAGTTAAAAGCATATCAGTAAGAGTAATAAGGGTATACTTAAAACTACATACCCAAATCTATGTTTGCTATAGTTATGTACAGCACGTGTATCACTCACGGTCGTACACTAACGCTATTTCTGTATATTGTCGTTATCGGTCTCCCCTCGCACTGATAACTTGTTATTTCCTGTATATGCTTGTATCAATCTCATTGAATTTGTGTGACCTTCTTTCACTTAAAATGTTGTTATAAAAGCTCACTGTCTTATGAGATTAAGTTAGTTGCATTTAAGTCTTTTCTCAACTATCAACTAACTGCTCGTTCGCATAATTATCCTATATTACTATATTTCATTTTACAATGTACCCGCTTACTTCGCTGCTAAATTCCCTTATTCTATCCTCTATTGCATCATCAAATATTTACTCGAAAGTCTGAGCATTTCGATGTTGTTATTGCCATTACTAGCTAAGGTATAACCCTCGTTGGAAAGATGGATGCTATAATCTCAAGGGCATCAACAGGGAAAATAGCCCAGTAAGGAAAGGAAATAAGGAAATGAAATACAAGAGAAGTAGTGGACAATTAAAACATTTGAATAATAGTAACATCAAAATAAATATTTCCGGTATAAAAAAACTTGAAAAAAAAAAACAAGAGGAAGAGAAATAAGAGTGAATAGTGTTCCGAGTGTACCCTGAAACAAGAGAACTCTATCCTAAGACAGTGGAAAACCAAGGTACAGAGGCTATGGCACTACCCAAGACTAGAGAACAATGGTTTGATTTTGGAGTGTCTTTCTCTTGAAGAGCTGCTTCCCATGGCTAAAGTCTCTCTTCTACCCTTGCCAAGAGGAAAGTAGCCACTGAACAATTACAGTGTTGTAGTTAAACTTTGAGCGAAGAAGAGTTTTATGCCTCCCAAAAGAAAAGTAAAACCATAATTCCTACGATTAACGGTTATGGCCATTGACGTCGGCCACAAACGGAGCAATGACGTCACAAGAATGAAACATGTTGACATAAATGAGCATAGCAGCGACTAAGAGATATTCTGAGGGGAGAAAGAGATCCCTTGAGCTGACCAAGCGAGTTATGCTAGATGCATTTCGACGATGGAAAGGTGACATATGAACCTGAAGGTCAAAGGTCATGGGTGAGAGAGAGAGATGAGAGAGAGAGGAGAGAGAGAGAGAGAGGAGAGAGAGAGAGAGAGGTTCCCTGAGGAAAACTAATTGAAATTATAGAGAAACTATACACGAAAAAAATAGGATAGGAAGATATTTACACTTAAAATAATTATGAAATATATTTTAACGACAATTATTTACGAGAGATAAAAGTCACTTATAGACTTGGCGGTATCGGGGCTGGACTGGTCTTTCTT
>NC_090761.1:20086171-20098671 GCF_036898095.1 Palaemon carinicauda
AAGGAATTACAACGGCAGAAGTCCACCCTTTCCTCGCTTTACATTTAAACTGCACTGGTTAAAATTTTTTTCGTAAAAAACGGTAAAAATCCTGGAATAAATGTTGCCGAGCATTTACCGTTTTAAAAACGGATGTATTGACGTTAAGTAGAGTAAAAATTACGGTCGATTGTATATCAGAAAATACGGCTGAAACCATATATTTTTATGAAGAGTTTCCTATTAAAATTTACGTTTTTTTCAAGTGTGTATAGTACTTGAATGATAAGATTTTTCCTCTCTCCATAGGCCGTGACCAACAACGGTTTACTAATAGCAGCATGCTAATTCTTTGCTTAAAAAGGTTCCCCTACCTGTTACGTACAAGCGCTATTTGCTCCCTGATTGTAGGCCTAACTGATAAAGAGCTGATGCTCACGACATAAGATATCCCAACAGTTATCGACCAGTGTTCTATTGCTGCCAGGATTGCTTATATCTTTTCCGCTATTTTCGTCTGGGATTGCATAAGATAAATATGTAAAGAGCAAAATGTGTACATGTTGCTGGTAAATTGAACACTTGTAATAATGATAATATTATTATTATCATCACTATTTATTATTACTATTATTTTTAGTATTATTAAAACTAATAATAATAATAATAATAATTTGAAGAAAACACCATGCCATTTTTTTTTTTTGGGGGGGGGGGGGGGAATTGCCAGGCCCTTTCGCACAGGCACGGGCTCTTGCACACTTGCAGCCCGTAGTTGTACATAACACCATGCCGTGTCTAAAATTCTTGAGAACTTAAAATTCCACAGTTCTATATTTCGGAAGTACAGGAGCTTTCGCATTTGTTACAAAGGCAAAAGTACGAAACTCATTTATTTTCAACTATACAACATATATAACAGTGAATTTTTAATATCCAAAAATAATAATCTTTTTGTATATAACAATATACTGAATCATCCCGATTCTGAATTAGATCCCTAAGGTAATAATTATATCTAAAAGCTAATTTTTTTCCGAAAAATTTAAGAACTAGGCGACTTCATTATACAGAATATGAATCCTTATTTTAGAGAATATATCAGAAGGACGCTGGTGACTGGTACAGCACAAGACCATTACGCTACCGGGGGTCTAAGCGATGTCAGATAGGGCAGCCGATCGGGACTACAGTCTACCCAAAAAGCCAAAGCAAAGTCCTTCAAAAAGAAAGCAACCGTGCTTACCCCCATACAAATGAAAAAAAAAACACATTAACAGAGGAAGAAACATTGCCATAAAAAAACTTAGTTTTCTTGTTAATATTTTGCATTTGAGAGAGAGAGAGAGAGAGAGAGAGATGAGAGAGAGAGAGAGAGAGTAGAGAGAGAGAGAGAGAGAGAGCAACTGTCACAATCAACTGTTTACTCAGCGTTTTATTTTATGCTGTTCAATAATAACTGCAATTGTATTTTCACTATAAGTTGTATTTTTCCTTATTTTATTTTCTTCTAGAGACATCATACGTTCAATTGAAGGAAATATTCATTATCATGAGAGACAACCATCTGCATTTAACTGTACGAGATGTGTTATATAAATGCTCATTAAAATGTCTGAACATTTTTGGAAGTAATTTTTTTTTAATTAGCTAATGGATATTTTTTTTTTTTTCAAAAAATCTATAATCTACATGTTTCCTAAAGAGAATTTTTAGTTGCACCTATCTATTTTTTAATTTTCCTTGGGAAGATTTCAATGTAATAAATATGTTAAAAGAAAATATACTCTACCTTACATTTGTTACATCTGTAAACGTACAAAATCAATTAAAGATAATTTGCAAGTTACTTTACTTCTCAGTAAACGAGGCAGTAATGTACATTGTGTCTCTAGTAAATGCTAGAATTTTACTTTGAAAAAATCTTTCAGCTATAAGATAAATCACCTTTATACAACTTATGTATAAGGGCAAAGTCTGGCGAGCGTTCATTATTCATTGATATCTATCAAAATAGTAAGGTATTCTTTGCGAATCTTTCGTGAATATCTTTTAAACATTTACTGGCCTTTATAATGAGTCAACGTAATCAAGGAGCATTATAACATACAAAGTTATGGAGGTGCTATCTTATTTATGAATAACATTAAAAATAAATCCTACATTGGTAACATAAATGTAATTTCATCTAATTTACAGTTGATTTATTTGAGAAAGCACCCATTCCAGCCTTCTGGAGAGAGAGAGAGAGAGAGAGAGAGAGAGAGAGAGAGAGAGAGAGAGAGAGAGAGAGAGAGAGAGAGAGAGAGAGAGAGAGAAGTAGGAAGCGCGAAGAAGAGGCATCTCTTAGACCAAAACGACACGCCACAAGTTGCGAGAGGGAGGGAAGTAAGTTACTGGTGCAAGGATCACTAATGGAGCCCCTTTGTAGAGGCCGAAAGTTTAAAAGCCAACTTTGAGAACCACGGGATAGTTTTCTCAGTAGCCTCAGCCAACGTGTAGTGGGAGGGGGAAGGGGATGGGAGGGGCTACTGGTGGTGGTCAAGGCGAAGGAGCCAAAAGGAAATTACGGCGTGGAGTTTGAAGGTTAGTGACAATTTGGAGATGCGTGTGTGGATGTCTATCTATATGTGTCTGTCTTTGCATAATCTAGTTATGTCTATGTATATGAATGAGAGGTGCAAACACATACATAGATACAGTATATATATTCTTAAAGCGTGTGTGTGTATATATATATATATATATATATATATATATATATATATATATATATATATATTATATATATATATATGCATATATATATATATATATATATATATATATATATATATATATATATATATATATAAATTAGAAATAAAGCCATTTCTCAACACAGGAGTTGTCTAGAGAAAAATAACAAGTCACTGCCACGTTCTTCCTTTAATTAATGAATCAAGGATAAATTTCCACATGTCGCTTCAGGCCCCTACCATCTACTTAAAAAGTCCCATTAGCCCCTTCACACCTCGCCATTCAGGGGCAACTTGCACGCAATCTTGCACTTCATGAATATTAAGGCACTTTATTACGCAATACGTTAAAAGTATTTACCTTTTCCCCCTATGAAGAGAGTGACGTCAGGCTGTTAGTGACCTCCATTCCTCTGAATGCCAGTCTGGATGAGTTCTGACTACCTCTCTCTCTCTCTCTCTCTCTCTCTCTCTCTCTCTGAGAAAGTGCACAACACGAACAAGAAGGCTACGATCACCCCCATCAGTTTCTTATGGCACTGCATATGATGTATTCATTCAAATAAGAAGGAATTTCGTATGGAATCGAAATAGAATACAGACCTTTTGTATGCAAAACCATTGCACATTCTTTGAGCCACAAAAGACACTGCTAAAACTCCCTCGCCATTATTTCTTCTTATAAATAATCCACGCTAACACGTATATTATTATTATTATTACTATCCAAGCTACAACCCTAGTTGGAAAAGCAAGATGCTATAAGCCATGATCGACAAGATAACGAAAGGGGTGCTATTAAGAATACAGACTAGAGATTCAAATATCCTGATAATATATCGGGCATTCGCTGAAAATAACTACAACCATGTAAAAGAATAATTAATTGCATTCCCATTAAATATTCATT
Organism: Palaemon carinicauda; assembly: GCF_036898095.1. NCBI lineage: Eukaryota > Metazoa > Arthropoda > Malacostraca > Decapoda > Palaemonidae > Palaemon > Palaemon carinicauda. Next base: position 20,089,799 of record NC_090761.1, read on the forward strand.
TAAATTCTTCCACATTTGATTAAATGCTTTAGTCTTAATGTGGCTCTGAATAACAATAATCCAATGAACTTGAGAACATCAAAGGATGCTATCAAATCCCATGTAGATTCTGTGACATTCCCTGATGATCAAACTAGGAAATATCGTGATAGCCTTTATAGCATACAAAATTATAAATATAAACATTATAGTAGTGTTGCGTTATTAGAGAAACAGTTATGCTGTTATTAGACTATACCAAATATTGTAGACAAACACCGAGTTTTCGACAATTTTCAGCCACATTTTAAGACATTTTTAATAGATATCACTACCCAAATGATTGGTAAGAATGATTAGTGCAAGACATATTCAATACGTAGAGATCTGATAATCATGATCCTGGCAAGGTACGTTTTCAATACTCTTAGGACTGGTGATAGTCCTCAAGGAAGTTTGTTGCAAACAAGTTTAAAGTAAGGTTTAGCCGAAGACGGTAAATGAAATTCGTCTTGGAAGCAACAAGCGGAGACTAAGTATCGTCTGTACAAGACGGAATTGACAAGTTTCGTCTTTACAAGAAGGATTTACCTCTGGGCGTCGTATTAACATCTTCAGAGAACACCGAACGAGAATGAAGACAGTTCGGTGAAGACAAACCTTAGGAACTTGGTTGAAGGATAAGAGCCTGCCATGTGAGGACACTTAACATAATCCTATGGCGAAAGTTTAGCTATGGATATATCATCATAATTATTATTCTCATCATTATTATGAAATATAATATGAATACACTCATAGAGGAAAACAGTAAATATAAAAGAAATTACATATAAAAATGAATTCAAAATTAAAATACCTATATGAATGAAAAGATAACGAATTATAGATAGTGGACCCCCCCCCAAAAAAAAAATACACTTTCCAGGTTTTTATAACAAAAAAAAGAAAAAAAAAATACCAAATAAAAACCGCAAGAGTACAAAGTGTACAAAGTTAATTATATGCCTGGAATATGGCATACAGAACTCTCTGGCTTTCTCGAGTGGAGGCAATCCTACGCCAATAAGATGGTGTGTAGAGAGAGAGAGGGAGAGAGAGAGAGAGGGAGAGAGAGAGAGAGAGAGACTTAAGCCACTGTATAATAAGATTTCAGTTACAATAAAGCACTTTGATTCTGGTAACTTCTCTAAGGAATGAAGAAGTACTGTCAACAGACTTTCTAAAAGCTCTATACTAAAGATAGTCTAAATTTAAATAACGTTAGTCCTGCTGCAATATAAACCCAATTAACACGATACTGCTTGCAGTCAATATACTCCTCCAAATTATAAAACCTGTTTTCCACAACGTTTGGAATATCATTATTATTATTATTATTATTATTATTATTATTATTATTATTATTATTATTATTATTACAAGCTAAGCTACAAGCCTTGTTGGAAAACCAGGATGCTATAAGCCCAAGGGCTCCAACAGGAAAAAAATAGCCAAGTGAGGAAAGGAAAAGGGGTAATAAATAAACTACATGAGAAGTAAAGAACAATACAGGCATCAATTGGCATCCGGTAAAATAACCATCGAAATAAGTGCTAGACTTTCGGAACATAAAGATTTGAATGATATTATTAGGGTGAAAAAATAAATGCACTGCCAAAAAAGAAATTCACACTTCAGAAAAGCTTTTTCCTTTTCTTGAAGAGGAAAAATTCTCTCTCTCTCTCTCTCTCTCTCTCTCTCTCTCTCTCTCTCTCTCTCTCTCTCTCTCTCTCTCTCTCTCTCTCGCCTATACAAAATGCAAACAATGAGGACAATATACCCAAAGGATTTAACCGTACTTGGTCACACGCACTGCGGAATTAACTTTCAAAATATTGTCAAAAGATGTCTTGAAAATGAAAACTTGAGTGTCAGGGTCCACAAGATTTGAATAGCAACCCTTCTTGAGAAATGTTGGTTTGACATTTTTAATATGACAAAGAATATTAAAGAGCGTATAAGAAAAAGATTAAGAAGAAAATTATAATTTAAAACGAATTAAGAGATAAAAACATATTTCCTATATTACATATGTCAGAGTACGGCATTGGCCACCAAAATCTTAGATTTTCTTAAGCTGCTGTTCTACCTTCATTCTATGTTCCGCCGTTCGAATCTTAAACAGAGTAGTTTTTTCTTCTTTGTAAGACTTAAGTTTTACCTTCCTAAGCAGCTGGTGACATAGACAAAGTTCGAAAGCTCTAACTTTATTTTTCTCCCCTACAGTATTTTAATTAATTTTTTGAAGCAAGTCTACATTTACAACCAACTGCCACTAGCATCGAACGTACTGTAGCTCTTAACTGTTTATGATCGTTCTTAAAGATAAACGTAATGACAGACTCGTAAACATAAAACTTAAAAAGTGTTCACCCGGTGTTAAAATGCAGGTAAGGTACATAAACTCTATGGGATCTGCACAGCATATTTTTTTTTTTTTTTTAATAATAACAATAAGACATGAACACCCTTGTCGTTTAATGGGTTTCACTGCTTTAAAGCAAAAATAAAGGGAGAAATACAATAGAAAAATACTTTAAACAATAATGAAAAGTATTGAGCAATCAATGGATCTGGAACGTGGGTTATTAGTAATATTGTACCAACCGTGTGTCACACGATCGTACATAGTTCATTATGTGCTTTTATCTTCGCTCTCCCATCGCACTAAAAAGAGCCTGAAAAACATGTCTGTTTTTCTCAATGGTAACGGTGTCGATTTTTTAACATGAAATTTCCTGTTGCCTTGAGCTTTTGTATATAAAGGAGAGCGTTCAATAATAAACTCACTCAGTTGCTTTTATCCTGTCTTTGAGTCACAACCTTCTCTCGGACTGTCACAATATGCTGTCGTGATGGCCAATTCCAAAATAACCCACCCACATATATTGACAAGTAATATAAGAGACTTCTCTTCTTTAGTTTTCGAGCTAGTTATTTATTGAATAATAGAATGTCATCAAAAGGAGATAAAAGTGTTCGTGATTTTATTATTCTACGAAATGAAGTCTCCACTGCGCTACAATAGTAATCAGTCTAATGGTTCTATTAAGTAATTAAATGATTATAAATAAGGAAATTGATGTAGAACAAAAATAATTCAATTCCATCTTTTGTTTTTCATTCACATCTGACATATATACTTCTCCATAAAGGAGAGCTGACTCATCAATGTCACCTTGGTTTCCATTAGTCTCACACCCACACACATCCTGCTACCTTCTTTCCTTTTCGTTTTTTTTTTTCCCTTGATACTGCCATCATAGAGTATATTTACTCCTGAATATTCACAGAAATCATCTATTTTTATACTGCCGTTATTCTATCACTCATTATCTCTATTCCTGGCCTCCATTAACCTTTAGATCTTGACTACAGCGCATCTCGGCCTTCCTTTTCTGGCAAGCACTTCTAAATTCTGTAGTTGGTATCAGTCAGTTCAATTAATTACTCTCAATCAGTACTAAATCCACTACAAACATCAGCCGTTCTCCACTTTATTCACAAACAAAGCGTATTTATTTCAATTTGGTTTATTTCATCAACTCCTAAAAATAATAATAAACAGGATTGGAGAAAACAAATCCTTGTCAGACTCCTTTTCACATAACTTAATACACACTTTTCTTCCACCATAAAATCTTTTACTTTGTCTCAACAGCTCATCATCTAAACCGAATTTCTTCAGTGTTCGCCACATAACTTTTAAATATACTTTCAAACTATGCACATAACTATTTCATACCAAATACTTGATCTATAAATCTCATCACACGATTAAACCAATACTTTCAATCATTCTGTCATCGGCCATACTTCTAAATGAAAATCTTACCATACACTTCCCCTAGAATGTCCAGTACTGTCCTGCCCCTGTAATTCTTAGTCACATATACCTTTACCGTACGTGTTTCATACATGCTCACATAATGTAATGCTACTGTTATTTTTTTTATCTCTAGCTCTCTCCCGCACTGATAATAAAACAACCTGTTTAAGCTTGCCATCCCATGTTTTATTTTGTTTAAATTTTTGCGCCATTCTTACTCGCAACTGCTTATATATAAACTCGTTATCTGTTGAATAAACTTTACTTGCATTCACCTCGCCTCTCCGATAGCAGCTAACAACCACCTCGCACATACCTTTATACAATGGAGTGAGTATTCTTTTCGACCATTCTTTGAAGACCTTTTTAACATCTAGAAATACCTTAAAACCTTAGTAAGCTACTCAATAATACCATAAAAAACCACGCAACAGGATATAATTTTTAAGTTAAAGATGAAGATCTTAACTACATGCGCTTTGTTATTATGACAAAGACCCACAATAACCAACCAGCCATCAGGTACATAACTTATTCATTACCAACAGCGTAATGGATTTTTCAAGATAGTGGCCAAAGCAGAGTCCCCTCCTTAAGAGCAAACTATGTTCTTTTCTCTTCCCTTCTGTAGTGGAACTTTTGAGCCACAGTATATGAATGTAATTTCAAACTCTTTTTCAAGTTTAGAATCTTCACGTCTTTCATGCTACCCTTCATTTACCGCATTTTTAGCTTTCGGTTTCCTACAAAGTTTCCGTCAAGAAAGTTATTAAAACTTTTCTTTTATATTTTTCTCTTCATTTTTCTTTTTTACATTTCCCTTCCTTCTCTACTGTAAAGTGGGGCGTCTTACTGCGTTTTTCTTCAACAATTTCCTTCTTTTTTTTTTTTGAGAATATCTTTATTTCACTTTCTAAATCCCATTCTTTTTGAAACTTGCTGTGTATGGCATTTGTCTTTTCTATAGCGTCTCTTCCCCTTCAAACTTTAAACTTCACATCAGTGTGTTCTCCCCTTCGTCATTCTTTTTGTCTCTTTAAAAAAAAAGGAAAGATTACTTTCTCAGCGCGAGACTTGTCCTTTGATGTGTTTTCCGTTCATCATAATGATTTTGTCATCTCTTCAGTATTCCGCCAAAACTTCCTCCCTTTCAAAGAATCCTGGATTTTTCCAACGTCTTTCCTTTCATTTTCTTTAATTTTTTAAAAAGTTTATCTTATCTTCCAAACCAAGCAAACATTACCCTTTAGCTGAACTATCACATCTTCGAAGCAACTCTTTATCTCTGTCGGGTTTAATCTCAAAGCATTAAAAGTAACCAAATGGTAGCCCTTAAATTAGGCAAACTTAGCTTCAGAACCGAGTGCTGCTAAAGCAGTTTCAAAAGTAATATCTACCAGTAATGATAAATGTTGCCAATTTAGACGTTTTTTTTTTTTTCTTCATATTCATTCTTTCTGGCTAGATGGTACGTCACCGGAACCTCACTTCCTTGGGCCCGGGTTCGATTCCCCGGCCAACCAGAATCTACTATCTATGAGTTGATTCCCCCTTGGGTTTTCTAATCCCGAGGTATAGATAATCCAGATATTAGGAGTATAATATACGGCTTATATTAATCAGTAATTAATTTCTTCCCTACGTCCGCTAAAATAACAGCTTCAATGTTGAATATTAAAAGAACATCTGGAAAAAACTCTACAGCATCAGAAGCCATAGCATTACTGATTTTGAATGATCACTTTGCTATTTTCCCTGTTGGAGCCTTTAGGCTTATAGCATTTTGCTTTTCTAACTAGGGTTGTAGCTTAGCAAGTAATAATAATAATAATAATAATAATAATAATCTGTTATTAACAGACAACAGAAACCACTTCAAAATAGCAGTTACTATTAGGATTATTACAAGCTAAGCTACAACCCTAGTTGGAAAAGCAATATGCTGTAAGCCAAGAACTACAACAGGGAAAAATAGCCCAGTGAGGAGAGGAAACAAAAAAAAATAAACTACAAGATAATAATGAATAATCAAAATAAATATATTCTAAAAAAGTAACAACATTAAATGAGATCTTTCATATATAATCTGTAAAAACTTAGGCAACAAGAGGAAGAGAAATAAGATAGAATAGTGTACCAGAGTGTACCCTCAAGCAAGAGAACTCTAACCCAAGACAACAGAAGACCAGGGTACCGACAGTATGCAATAACATTATCTATACATTGGTATTCCCCCTATCATTGAGCAACAACTTTAACCAACCCATGAATCTGTACCGCACGTGTTCCATACACGCTCGTACACTGTAATGGTTTTGACTTTATATCTTATCACTCGCTGTTCCCTGCACTGTTAATAGACCAAACTGTGTTATCATGCTAGCACAAGCTTTACTATGCTTGAATATTTGTGACGTTCTTCCTCGCAAGTCGCTGTATATAACCTCGATGACTGTTTAATAGTTTAGTTGCATTCACCTCGCCTCTCAGCTATAACCTAACTGTCCGATCGCACACATCTATTTCAAAAGAAAATCCATCTGGTCCCTCTCATTTAACACCCGTTCACTAAATTCACTGGGCCATACCAATGCCGCCAGCAACAGAAGCATCATCGCAGATCAGCAGCAACAGCAAACCCAGCGATATTAAAAGGCTCGTTTGTGTTCCCAGGCCAGACCAAACTGGTAAATCATGGAACCTCCTTCAACAATGCGGTCCAAAAGAGGCCTAGATCAAACAGCCGGATGAAAATGAAAGTCAATGGAAATGGAAGTCAACGGCGGAGCGTTAATCCGGCGTCGTTATGAACAATATGCATTGAGCGAAGTTTATACGGCAAGTTTGTACTTTCCGTTTCTCTAACATGGCAGAATGGGGAATAATTGGCTGGACGAATGGATGAAGAGGATGCAAAGACGCATCATGCTGAGCCTTTTGAAAATTTCTTTATATGGAAGGAGGGGTAAAAGGTCAAGTTGGAGATTCAGTTTAAGGTTGAATGGCCGTTCATGAATGGCAGAGGCAAGGGACAGTGACATTGCTCTATCGAGCAGGACAATACCCTAGAAACTGACCTTATACACATTTGATCAGCGCCCAAGACCCATCTCCACCAAAAGCTAGGACCAAGGAGGGCTAGGCAATGGGTGCTGATGACTCAGCAGGTAGCCCTGCTGTATGCATGTATATATATATATATATATATATATATATATATATATATATATATATATATATATATATATATGTATGTATGGATGAAATATATACATGTACAAATATAAACTATATATAATATGTCATAGTAGGTAGCTGACCCAGCTTCACCGACATTTAAACATTTCTAGAGAGACTAATACTTGCGATGAAAATGGTCATGGACGGTGGAGCCAGAGCAGAAGAACAATTAAAATATATTTCGGAGTTTTAAGAAAAAGCTTCTGTTCGGCGACAGATTCGCAATGCGACGTCATTATTATTATTATTATTATTATTATTATTATTATTATTATTATTATTATTATTACTATTATTAGCCAAGCTACAACCCTAGTTGGAAAAGCAAGATGCTATAAGCCCAAGGGGTCCAACAACGAGAAATAGCAGATCTAGAAGAGTTATATTACACATATCCTGATGTAGTAATTTTCAATTAACATTATTTCTCTCTAGAGTTGTTCTCTCTTTCGATTATATAAATTGGAACGTCCCTGTCTCGTGATCACCAGACTGGGGTTCGAGTACCGTTCAAGATCGTTAGTTCCTTTGGTTGCTGCAACCTCATCATCCTTGTGAACTAAGGATGGGCAGTTTGAGGGAGTCTGTAGGTCTATCTGCTGAGTCATCAGCAGCCATAGATGGCTCTCCCTGATCCTAGCTTGGGTGGAAAGGGGGCTTGGGCGCTGATCATATGCATATATATGATCAGTCTCTAGGGCATTGTATTGCTTGATAGGGCAATGTCACTGTCCCTCTCCTCTGGCATTTATGAGAGGCCTTTAAAACCTTTAAAATACACACACACTCATAAAAATAATAAAAAATGGAAGGTTAAAATTCCTTTAATGTAAATACTTGGCAAACTTTATCCTACAACCTTCCAGCATAACTTGTTAGATAATTTCCTTTACAATTCAAAAGTCTTCCCTAAAGCTTTGGGCTATAGCTAAAAATCTTTTTAGATGAAGTGCTAAAGCTCCTTTAAGTATTTCAATTATTTCATACCTTTCTGGTCTTTTTATACAATATCCGTAGGTATATCGTCGTGAAGCAAGGAATTAAGGGAGTAAAATAAACGAAGAACATATAACTAGTAGACTATCCGAGCGAAGAAATAACTCAAGGATACTCAGAGAGGAAAATAATGGAAACTTGCGATAAACTAATTGCTAAAATTGTATCTCTTGAGACATAAAAATCCGACTAAAAAATCACCGAATAAAAAACAAATCAGTCCAGATTATGTCATCAAATCCCGGAAAACAAACCAAAAGTAATCAACAAAAGGTATCTTCTTTTCTTCCACCTCCACCTCTCAACCCTCAATTCCCCTTTTCCTTCCTACATCATCATCCTCCTCCTCCCTCCTCCTTCCCCCAATCCCCTACCTCAACCCTATTGTTCCCTCGAAATAAAAAGGGGAGGATCTCCTCCCTTGTCTAAAGAAGAGAGCAAAGACTGCGAGGCCCAAGGGTCACCAGGGAATGCCGACTATAAAGAACCAAGAAGTTCTAACCCTGATGGAGGAGAATTGTTAAAGTCGAGTTCTGTTTCCGACAGGTGGCGTCCACTTCTGGGTCCTACGAAATATTGGGATCCTTTACCTCAACCCAAGTCCTTACGAGATTATGGATGAAATTGAAAGTGAAAGTTTATATATTATTATCATTATTATGATTATCGTTATTATTATTACAAGCTAAGCTTACCCCCCCCCCCCCCCTTGGAAAAGCAGGATACTATAAGCCCGAGGGCTCAAACAGCGTAAAATAGACCAGTGAGGAAAGGGAACAAGGAAATA
>NC_090761.1:20103671-20117543 GCF_036898095.1 Palaemon carinicauda
ACTATCCCTTCTCTCTTCGCTCTCTTGATCACTTTCTCTTAGTTCTCTCGATTATTTTCCCTTTTTCTTTTACCTCTTGATTATTTTACCTTCTCTTTTATCAATCTTGATTACTTTCCATTTTCTCATATCTTTTGATTACTTTTCTTTTTCTCATATCTCTCCTGATTACTTTTCTTTTTCTGTTATCTCTCTTGATTACTTTCCCTTTTCTCTTAGCTCTCTTGGATCACTTTCACTTAGCTCTCTCGATTACATTCTCTTTTCTCTTACCTCTCTTGATTATTTTCCCCTTTCTCTTACCTCTATTGGTTATTTTCCCTTTTCTCTTACCTCTTCATTTTTTTCCTTTTTCTCGTATCTCTCGTGATTACTTTCCTTACCTATAGACCACGACTCTTTGCAAATGTAATTGTATTTTCTAGGTTTTACTTTCCTCTTTCTCTTCCCAAGACCTCCCTACCATTGCTTTTCCCTTCACGTCACGTTGACAAGGATTTTCATCTCCCTTAAATAATGATTACCCTCATTTTTCCCTCATTCTTATCCCTACGTTCTTCGATCTTTCAACCGTCATAAGCTAGGTCCGTTATTCTTCAGACCTCTTACAACATAGGAAATTCCTATCTAAGTTCTAGGGTTCTGAGCTCACTAGACGAGGATTACGGTTCCTTATCGGTGAACAAATGCTTCAAAGCTCTCTCTGCTCAGGGAAGATATTTCCCTTTGACTATCCGGGTGGAAATCACAGACGCTCGACAATCGAAGTGCAAAGCTTTGCCTTCAGTCTTGAAGTAGACTTTCTTCGTGGGCTATGAATATAGAAATAAGCCTGACTATGGATTAGACTGACTGACACATAGGGATTTCAAAGTGGAAGACCAACTATAAGCATAAAGTGAAACAAAAAAAAAATTATTAAAAAACATGAACCAAGTTTGAAGTCTCTGTGACAACGATGTCCATACTTAGGGCTGATTACGTGATTTGAATTGGACATTATGACTTGACCGTGACCTTCACCTGTCAAAATTTGATAATTTCCAGCTTTTTACATAACAGTTATTCCCTGCGAGTTTCATTATTCTACGACTAAAACTGTGGCCAGGAAGCTCTTCACAAACACACACACACAGGGTGGTAAAACATAACCTCCTTCCAACTTCATTGGCGGAAGTAATCAAGGTACAACGCGGGTGATCAGACCATCATAACAGCCCTTAGAATGTTTCATCTGTTTTGCAATTTATTTTCCAAGTTACTCAGCCCCACAATTCAAGAGACCTGAATTAAGCAGCCTTGCTCTTCTCGGTTTCTCCCCAATTAAAATACAAATGAATAAGCAAGACTTAAGGAACCAGAAAATCCTAATTAACTATTAGTTTCTCCGCCTCGAGAACTACTGACCCTGACATTTGACGTGCAAGGTGTTTTGTACATTTCTGAGCTTTAATATCATCATCATCATAATCATTATTATTATTATTATCATTATTATTATTAGCTAAGCTATAACCCTGGTTGGAAAAGCAGGATGCTATATGCCTAAGGGCTCCAACAGAGAAAAATAGTCCAGTGAGAAAAGGAACTACGGAGATAAACTATGTAAGAAGTATTGAACATATGAAATAAAATATTTTAAAAACAATAACATCATAAAAACATATCTTTCATTTATGAATTATAAAAAAAATCGAAAATAGTATTCCAATTAAAACACACGAGACCTTCGATGAGCTTTCACCCACCCAGCAACTAACCAAAGCCGATGCAACTTATTAAAAATATAAAACGGTAATATTTTACGATAAGTAAATGCTTTAAGGCATACTGGGATTCCGGAAAGAAATAAAATTCACACTAAATAAAAAGTGTTGAGGAAATATGTGAAAATATTCATGCAGCTCATGAAAGTTTACGGTTGGAAGCAGGTACATGACGCATGGAAACCCAGTGATGGGAAACGTCCAGATTTCGGTGTGCTGTTTGTTAAACATGAAGCTGAGCCTACACAGAGATTCATAACTTTTGTACCTACAAACATACATACACATACACACACACACACACACATATATATATATATATATATATATATATATATATATATTTATATATATATTATATACATACAAACATACACACACACACATATATATATATATATATATATATATATATATATATATATATATATATATATATATATATATATATTAGTTCTCTTGCTTAGGGATACAATCGGGCATGCTGTTCTATCTTATTTCTCAACCTCTTTTTTTTCGAAGTTTTTATAGCTTATATGTGGAGGATCGAATTTAATGTTGTTACTGTTCTTGAAATGTTTTATTTTGATTATTTATTCTTCTCTTGTGGTTCATTTATTTCCTAGTTTCTTTTCCTCACACAACTATTTTTCCCTGCTGGAGCCATTGGACTTATAGCAGCATACTTTTCCAACTAGGGTTATGACCTAGCTTGTAATATATATATATATATATATATATATATATATATATATATATATATATATATATATATATATATATATATATATATATATATATATATATATATATATATATATATATATATATATATATATATATATATATATATACTGTATATATATAATATATATATATATATACTGTATATATAATATATATATTTATATATACATATACATATGTATATATATATATATATACATAAACACATATATTATATATATATATATATATATATATATATATATATATATATATATATATATATATATAGATAGATAGATAGATATAGATAAAACGAGAATTACAAAAGCTTCCCACAAGTTCAGGTTCAAGACTGCCAAATTACATTTTACTGATCTACACTTTTTCACATTGCTAACGACCCACTGGGTAGAGTTTAGATAGCTCTATTACGATAGCAAACTACCTCTATTTTCACGGATGGCCAAGCCGGTTGAACTTTGGCAAGTCTTAAAATTGAAGTCATTTATATATCCCTCCACCTTTATTTGTCCACATACATTGATCTTAATACAAATATTTTATATAAGTTTCATAATGAGCATCTTCTTCCTCTACCTCAATTGGTTCTATTTTCTTATATAATAAAAAAAAAGTTTTCAGTGTAATTCATATGATAAATCACCAAAAATATTTTAACTTTATATGTGTGTATGTATATATATATATATATATATATATATATGTGTGTGTGTGTGTGTGTGTGTGTGTGCGTGTTTGTGTGTATATAGACTCAATACTAATAAAATTACCAGTAAAATGCAGATATTTTACAAATTTACGTTTCTTCAAGAGGCTTTCCTGCTGTTGTTTATGTAAATGGTAAGTTAAGAAGATTATAGAGTAAATAGCTTAGTTCATCTAGCTGCTTCTTTCTTGTGAAAGTGACGGAGTACCACCTCGTCATTTGCAGGGATACATTTGCATCTTGTTCTGAGGTTTTATTAAGTGGTCGATCAATATGTGTTTCCATCACAATTTCTCTCCTAAAGGAACTTTGAACATTTGTTGATGGGTTTCAAAGAATTATTTGAAGGGTGAATCATATGCTAAGGGGTTAGTTAATTCATTTCATTTTCGTTAATGAGCCTCTTCTTTTACTTATAATGTTTTAACCCAAGAAGTTTGAGCATCTGCACCTAGCCCATAAAATGCATCTACTCAAAAACATTCACATAATGTAATCATCAATCAAAGGTTTAAAAGGCCACTCATGAATGGCAGAGGCTACGGACAGTGACACTGACCCTTGCAAGCAGGAGAATGCCCTAAAGACTGACCATATATACATAAGATCAGTGTACAAGCCCCTCTCTACCTAAGCTAGGACCAGGGAGGGCCAAGGAATGACTACTGATGACTCAATAGGTAGAACTACAGACTTCCCAAAATCCCCCCATCCTTAACTCACAAGAATGGTGAGGTTGCAGCCAACAAAGGAACTAACGAGCTGGAGCAGGACTCTAACCCTAGTCTGGTGATCACCAGTCTGTGCCGTTCCTCTTTTCAAAGAATAGATCACCATCCTTTATATGATCGAAAGGGAGAACAACTAGACAGAAATGACGTTAATTGAAAATTACTCAAATCATTCATTCATTGAAAATTACTGCCTTAGAATATGCTTCATATAACTTCTAGATTCGCAGTAAATGTTCACCGTCACCCATTTAGCCTTAGCACACAAGGATGGTGAGATTGCAGACCACAGTCTGGCGAGCACCAAGCAAAGACGTTACTAACAAGCCACGACAACATAAAAAATTCCTACAAAGAAGTTGAACACCTATGGTTTACTATCTATTCACCGAAGATTTCATGCAGCCCTCGATAGCTAACTTGATATGGTCCGTATAAATGAATATAAAGGAAATGGCACTTGGAGAGATATGACCACTGTGCCCTATCTAGATTTAGAGTTTCTTCGGACATTATGACAAGGTTTTACGGACCTTGAGTCCAATGTACCCTTGACAGAAGGATCGAAACGTAATATCAGCTTTCGGAAGCTTAGGGATTTATCGCAACGATGGAAAATAAAAATGAAGAAGTAAAGTTTTCAAGACAGCGAGACATTGAGAAGATGGTCATTATTTTTAATAAAGAAGACTAAGTTGGGAAAAACATCGGAATGACCATTTCGTGGACGTACGTCAAAGGAGAGAGAGAGAGAGAGAGAGAGAGAGAGAGAGAGAGAGAGAGAGAGAGAGAGAGAGAGAGAGAGAGAGAGAGAGAGAGAACAAAAATTGCCCTATACCGTCTACGAGTACAGAAAGATTTAATTGTAGTTAACTACTTCTAGGATACAAAATTAGTTTATTCTTAATAGCTTAAGCATATTCTAGATCCTTTAAAAAAGTATAGTGAAATAAATATTGTCTTTTAACAAGAAAAGCAAATAACGGTTGCGACTCTTAAAAGGTTCTCTGTAAAAGGTTTAAAGCTTTAAAGACCGCTCATGAATGGCAGAGGCAAGGGACAGTGACATTGTCCAAGAGCCAAGCTAGGACCAGGGAAGACCAGGCAATGGCTGCTGATGACTCAGCTGGTAGACCTATATGGGCTCCCCCAAACCCAACATCCTTAGCTTACAAGGATGGTGAGGTTACAGCCACCAAAGGAACTAACGAGTTTAAGAGGGACTCGAACCCTAGTTTGGTGATCACCAGGCAGAGACGTTAACAAATAGGCCACAACCCTAAGGCAAGGATATTAACCCTATTCAAAGACCCCCCTTTTAACCGGTCAATGAACCTGAGAGTAAATAACCTTCCATTCTGCAACCACATACTAGAGAGTTAGTCAAGAGAGCTATTTCAACGATTTTCAATTGAACGACATATTCATTCACCGTTATAAAGCAGGGATTACATGAAAAGATTTCAAAATTAAATCTTATTAGGAAACCAATTTGCCATTACAATTTTGATGATAACTCCTCGCCATATTTTATTTAAAGAATATCCCAAGTCACATTGAATAATATATTATAAAGTAATTATTATTATTAATTTTATTATTATTATCATTATTATTATTATTACTTGCTAAGCTACAACCCTAATTGAAATAGCAGAATGCTATAAGCTCAAGGCTCCAACGGGGAAAAATAACCCATTGAGGAAAGGAAATAAGGAAATAAACAAACTTCCAGAGAAGTAATGAACAATTTAAAAAATATGTTAAGAACAGTAACAACACTAAAATAAATCTTTCATATATAAACTATTAAAAAATTCCGAAAAAAAACAAAGATAAATTATATAAAATAATGTGCCTGAGTAAACCCTCAAGCAAGATAACTTATTCCACAAAATATCATAAGTCACACTGAAGAATATATCAAGAAAAAAACTGCTTTCGACTATTGACTCAAGACGAACAATGTGCCTGGAACAAAACCTCTCGAGATCTATTGCAGGAATTAACAACAACAACAAAATTTATCTAAAAGAAAATGAATTTTTTAAACTCCCAACAGACCTAAGGATCCAACGCAAGAGGAACCACTGTTATGAAAAAACTATTAAAAGCATATAGAAAAGGAACAATCATTATGGATGAAGGCCGTACATGAAATTTCTAGATAAAAAACACAAAATCAGGGATGGATAAGTTATCCCACTAGGTTCGGCTCCTGTATAGGTTAAGTAATTATAAGGTAAAATGAACGCTATTTTCATACATACTTCCTATTTATCGAAAAATCTTTTCTCCTCGATTGATAGGACATTTGATTATTCCTAAATATTCAATTCCAAGCTTTTCAGACATTTACAAAGCTGCTAGAGAACTTGATAGCAATACAATCGTGCATTATATTTAAACGTTCCAGGCTTCAATAGATGTTCATTAAACTGCAAGCCAACTTAACCACAAAACACGTGCTACACACCGAAACATATAATATACAATATATATATATATATATATATATATATATATATATATATATATATATATATACCAATCTTTTCCCCTAAATGGGGAAGATTCTATAAAATCAACCTTAAGGTTCTCAGCTAGTATTATGTAACTAGTCATGGTATATAATAATAATAATAATAATAATAATATAATAATAATAATAATAATAATAATAATAATAATGTAATAATAATAATAATAATAATAATAATAATAATAATAGATTCACTCGTTTCTCAACTTTCAAATCAAAAATAGAATACTCGTTCTTTAAAATCAGAAGTTGAAATATTGTTTTAAAGTAAACAAAATAGTAACTTCCATACGATATCTGAAATCCCCTCTTTCTTCCTGATGGTCCATATGTCCCATGCCGAAAACGGTAAGCTGATGGGACCTGTTGAGTCCCTCGCTGCAAAAAAAAAAAAAAAAAAAAAAGTATAGGATTTGGGAAGGACAATAAAGGAGATAACCACAGATATCGAACTTCAAGAAGAGAAGATACATATTCCTCCTGCCATCTACGTCTTTAAGAAACTGTTGTTGTTGTTGTTTTTATTGTTGAAACCTTCCATAAATTGACGTCATAATACAATGAATATGTGGCAACGTTGCTGTTTGAGGTTCTAAGAGAGAGGCGAGGTGAATGCAAGTGGGGTTTATTCAACAACAAAACGAGCTTATATACAGATAGCTGAGAGCAAGAATGACACAAAATGCAAACAGTACAAGACATGCGAAATCAAGCTTAAATAGGGTTTTCTATTATCAGTACGGGGGGGGGGGGGGTGAGAGATAAAAAAAACAATAACATTACAGTGTACGAGCGGGTATGAAACACGTGTGGTACAAATACATAGAAAGTAATCATTTTTTCTTCGAAACTAAACAGAATATAATTAGTATAGCAAAATACAACTTAACAAGTACATATATTAAAATATTACTTAATATAATTTTTCTAATAAAACCTGGTAGTAATATATATTTCTATTTGATATTAATTACCATTACGCTCCAACCAATTCAAAAGATTTATGCAGTTAACACATATATATTTCCCGGAAGACTTCCTCGGCCACTCGCCTTTTTTTTTTTTTTTTTTTTTACATAGGTCTATTATCATAGTTCACATATGACAGATCTTTTTTAACGTTGTTACTGATCTTAAGATATTCTATTTTTTTTTCTTTACTTCTCATGTAGTTTGTTTCCTTTCCTCACTGGGCTATTCTTCCTTGTTGGAGCCCTTGGGCTTATGGCAACTAAGGTTGTAGCTTAGCTATTAATAAAATAGAGATGGCCTGATACCTTTTAAAATCACCTACTGAAACAGCTTTTTATTCTAATATTATCGGAACTGCCTAACAATCATGCTGGAATTTGAATTTGAATTATAACAATAATTATAATTTTGATAAAAACATTCATATTGCACTTACTCAATTCATAAAGTTTAAGATAATTGTAAAAATATATCTAAGCAGTAACGAAAATAAAGACTGACATTATATATATATTTTCCAGATGACCAGCTTCCTGGAAAACTTGAAGTCATACATCGATTTATACACAACATCCACTCCAAGAACTTGGGAGATATTGTCCCTACCCTCCTCATCTCGGCCCAGACTTTTCAGACTTCTTTCGGGGAAAAACTTAATACCAGTTATCACCAGTTGCTTCGTATTGACGTTTCTCTTAACAACGAACTTGGTTCCGTGTTAGTAAGAACTCATGCAAAGGTTATTTTTCTGTAAGAAATCGGAATCACAACTGTGTTCAAATATGCTATGAACGTTTTAAACCACGACAAAAGAATTGGATGTTAGACAGACTCCAAAATCAAATTATTGTTTTCTAGTCTTGGGTAGTACCATAGCCTCTGTACCAGGGTTTTTCAATGTCTTGGGGTAGAGTTCTCTTGCTTGAAGGTAAACTCGAGCACACTATTCTATCTTATCTTTTATTTAAGGTTTTATAGTTTATGTATAAATTCTATTTTAATGTCGTTACTGTTCTTGAGATAATGAATATCTTATACTGTATTTATTTCCTTATTTCCTTTTCTCACTGGGCTATTTCCCCTGATGGATACCTTGGGCTTATAGCATCCTGCTTATCCAACTAGGGTTGCAGCTTACTTAATAATAATAATAATAATAATAACAATAATAATAATTATAAAAACAATAATAATATGGAACAAACCTCAACGACCTGGTAACAGTGACAATGGTCTACAACAAGATCAAGAGGAAGCATAGAATACTATTGATAATTTTCCCTGAACCCCTACCCCACATGAAACATTTATTGTCACAAAAATTTCATCGGAATAAACATTGCCTTGCTAATAAAAAGGAACAAAATTGACCAAAGCACTTGGTAATAAAGACCAGACGAGCATGTCTCAAAGTTTGCAAGTTGTTGGCCCTGAAGTTAATCACCTAAAGCCGACCTAGCTCTAGATGACACCTGGCGAAAATACTGCAAATTGGGTGCCACTTTCCAAAACAAACTTAGTGGCAGATGAATCATGCGAGGGTAAGACATCGTTAACGCCTGCCTAATTCGATAGGAGGCGAACAGAGAATGCACCGTATTTGAAGATAGCTATTATCGTTATTATTATTATTATAATTACTGTATTATTATTATTATTATTATTATCATTATTTGCTAAGCTACAATCCTAGTTGGTAAAGCAGGATGCTATGCCCCCAGTGGCTCCAACAGGGAAAATAGCCTAGTGAGGAAAGGAAAAAGAAAAATGTAAATATTTTAAGAGTAACAACATTAAAAGAAATATCTCATATATAAACTAAATTATATAGCCTAAACTTTAACATAAACAAGAGGAAGAGAAATTAGATAGAATAATGTGCCTAAGTGCACCCTCAAACAAGAGAACTCTAACCCAAGACAGTGTAAGGCTATGTCACTACCCAAGACTAGAGAACAATGGTTTGATTTTGGAGTGTTCTTCTCCTTGAAAAGCTGCTTACTATAACTAAAGAGTCTCTTCTACCCTTAGCAAGAGAAAAGTGGCCATTGAACAATTAGAGTGCAGTAACCACTTGTGTGAAAAAGAATTGTTTGGCAATCTCAGTGTTGTCAGGTGTATGAGGACAGAGGAGAATATGTAAAGAATAAGCCACACTATTCGGTGAATGTGTAGCCAAAGGGAAATTGAATCGTAACTAGAGAGAAGGAGCCATCGTAGTACAGACTGACCAGTCAAAAGACGCCATAACTCTCTAGTGGTACTATCTCAACGGGTGGCTGGTGCCCTGGCCAACCTACTACCATCTGCTTAATATTTTATTCAATCTAGAGTCGTTTGTTTACCATCCTTGTGAGCTAAGGATGGAGGGTTTGCAGGAGCCTAAAGGTCTACAAGCTGAATCATCAGTAGCCATTGCCTGGCCCTCCCTGGTCCTAGCTTGGGAAGAGTGGGGGCATGGGTGCTGATTATCTGTATATATGGTGAGTCCCTAGGGCATTGTCCTGCTTCCGAGGGCAATTTCACTACCCCCATGCCTCTGCCATTCATGAGCGGCCATTAAATCTTTAAACCAAATGAAATTATACTTATAATTACATTACAAAATCTTGAGCAAAATAAAGTTACGTTAGGAAATGAAATATTACAACTTGTATTAAAGTGTTTCAATAAAATGTCACTTAAAAATGTAGTAAATTATAAAATTAATTACAAGTTGCAGTAAGAAAACCCAAAGCTTGTTACAGTATTCAGCAATAAGAAACCTTATTTAGTGAGAATATCAGAAGCACCAATTGAACCAAATGTCTAAATCCAGTATTAAGGTACTGAATTTGAGACATTTGTTGGACATATTGCAGTAACCCTTTGCTTAAAATCACATCATTACCAAGGGAAACTCGCAAGCACTTGTTTGATAATAATAATAATAATAATAATAATAATAATAATAATAATAATAAGAAGAAGAAGAAGAAGAAGAAGAAGAAGAAGAAGAAGAAGAAGAAGAAGAAGAAGAAGAAGAAGAAGAAGAAGAATAGGGAAGTGGGGAATATGGGGAAAGGAAGAGTACCCCTGGATACAAACCAGTTTATAGCTCAAAGGCAGGTACTCGGGATGGGAAAGATTTAGGAAATAGGGAGAAAGAGAAGTACAGGAGAAGAATAAAAGAGAGGGGCAGACTCTCTTGCGATATTAGGGAATTGGTATTATTATTTTGATAATAGTTTGATAATCCTGCTGCGCTACGCTGTTATAAATTTACATTAAAAAACGGCAAATGCGTGGCGACATTTATATTCCAGGATTTTTACCGTTTTAAAAAAACGGATATATTGAGGTGAAGGAGCGGTATTACGGTTACCGACCCGTAAAATATATGAACAAAGTATTATAAAATTACGGTCGCCTGTATTCTACTGAAATACATTTACTGAAATACGGATGAGGACAGCATAAAATTTTTGGGAAAATTTCAGATTAAAATTACGGTTTTTTTAACACTGTATCTATGTGGCAAATTTAGCATCTGTTGCAGTTTTCTAACATCTATATGCGAAATTATAATAGTCGTGAAAATGTACCTAAATGAAACTGCTCCATTTACGATAGAATAAGGAGCCTATAGGTCTATCTGCCGAGTCATCAGCAGCCATTGTCTGGCCCTTCTTTGGTCCTAGGTTGGGTGGAGAGGGGCTTGGGTGCTGATCATATGTATGCTGTATATGGTCAGTATCTAGGGCATTGTCCTACTCGATAGGGAAATGGCACTGTCCCTTGCACCTGCCATTCATGAGCGGCATTTAAACCTTAAAAACTTCCATTAAAGGAACCCTTTCGCTTATGTATCATTATAAATGTAACGGTACTTTATGGGAACTTTTCTCTAAAAAAAAAAAAAAAAAAAAGTCGCTTTTAATACTTGTTGCATCTCTCAAATTCTCCTCGTTCCCTCTCCATATTGCTTACTGCTAAAGCTTCATCACTGACTATAACAATTGTATACTGTGAAAAAAAAAATATGCTTATACTTTTAGATAATGTTCTTGATAAAGTACATGGGCGTCCCTATAGTGTCCTGAATAACAAGACAGAAAGATAAATATGTAAAGTACAGCATATCTTCAAGTCAAGGACGGTTGTAAGTCCTCAAACATAAATTGACCTACTATGAGATTCAGGGCCTCTGTAACACGGTTTTTTTGGACTTTGCTCCTTATCAAAGCATCGGGTGTAGCTGAAAGTTGACATATGTATATTCTACAACCACACACAAATTTTGTCAGCATTATCAATAACCTAAACCCGATGGTTTTAATTTTTATAGAGTAAAAATGATCCAGCCGACGCCATGGCCAGTGATACCGAGCCAAGAGTCGAAAACATTCATTACGTAAGCAATGTAAACACCTTTGGACAAAATTTTGCCCCGCCCATCCACCAGACACCCATTCACCTTCTTCCATCTGCTCTGAAACCCATAACAGTCAAGAATGGCTAACAGGATTTGGAATTGCCCCCGTGGTTGCAAACCTGCATTTGTCTTACGACTTGCAACTTTATACAGTCATGAGAAAGCCCTTGGCCATATCTATTATAGCCTGAATAGGTAATTATTCAGTTTCTAGTTTAAATCCAATGTTTATGGTCTGCTTTGTATTTAGCGTGGCATGATTATAATACTTGTAATGTCATTCAGGCTTTTGAACATTTCCATTAACTATTCACTATGCCACCAAGAGAGAGAGAGAGAGAGAGAGAGAGAGAGAGAGAGAGAGAGAGAGAGAGAGAGAGATTGTATGTAAACAGTCTTTATATACCTTTTT
Organism: Palaemon carinicauda; assembly: GCF_036898095.1. Lineage (NCBI taxonomy): Eukaryota > Metazoa > Arthropoda > Malacostraca > Decapoda > Palaemonidae > Palaemon > Palaemon carinicauda. Next base: position 20,115,965 of record NC_090761.1, read on the forward strand.
TTTTGTTAAAATAAGATTTTTGTGCTAAAATCTCCATCAGACCAACGGATCATCCGATATAATTTTTTTTCTTCTTCTTAGGCCGTACGAACGTGCTGGCTATGTTTTGGGCATGACTGCATTTTGTAAATAAATCATGAATAGTTTTAGGAGTTTTATTTGTACATCTAATGGGAATCTATAGAAGTAAAGTGAACATAATTCATTTATCCTTTAAAATATTTACTACATGTAGCAAAACAAATAGTAGTAAAGATGATAATGCAATGAAGGAATGATACCATACTTTATCTTTAGCTTCAACGTCGGCAATAACATACCCAGTTGCCATAATTTGTCAGCTTAATGAAATAACCTATCATTTAATGTTAAACTTAATTTCTGAGAAGGCCATGGCTTATTGCACAGTGAAAAAACATGACAAAGACTTTATGAATGGCGGAACAATACATAGATATGGGTGGGGTATCAGTGCTGGCGTAGTAATACTACTGTAGCAGTACTGCCGCAACAGTAGTATGCATGAATTAAATGTTTAGGCCAACTGCTGGGATCATTCAGGATCATTTAGCACTTCTTACAACTACTCGAGAAATGAGTTTTTATAGCCAGAATTTGAATTTTCTGATCCAACAATGCCCATGATAGCCTTCAGTGTTATCCTGATTCATAACAAGGCCAAAGTGGGTGGAGTCTCATGAAGTCATCATTCTGACGATAATTATTGGTGAAGGTTTAAAGCGAAAATACGGTACCGGCTATCGTTTTTTTTTTACAGTAAATATGTAGGTAGATAGACAATGAATAAAAATTGCTTGACATTGGATATAGCAGTTATCAAATCAAGCTGGTCTACTACGTTTATGAAAATTACCAACTATTCCATACACTTTGTCAATCTGATTGTGACCTATAAAGTAGACAGTAATTTCTTAGGAAACTTATTTTGGGAGTTAGACAAATAATCGAAGTGTATTTGTATTTATTAACATATTTTGTTCGTTTGTTCATTATGACAATTCTCAGTGGAGAGGTTTCAGAGTTCATAAAGGTGTACTGCTTTGCTTTTATTTACACTTTTGTGTTATTGTTGGTCAGAGGTATAGCCTTCCGTTACGTATAACCATTCATCGATCGAGAAAGAGAGAAGAAAATGCCGTCATAAGTTACGTAAACGAGTGCGTTCGAAACCTTTTCTCTGAGTAAGTTGGCCCGTCTTCAAAAAATCGTCACTTTTACTTAATAAAGTACCAAATTTATTCAACCCTACGTAATGCAGAATATAGTCAAAATTTATGTGTAGGTATAATGTGCATTCTGAATAAGCGTTATATTTATGAAATTCATAGAAAAAAAAGTTATTGGCGAAAAAACTGTGTTACAGGGGCCCTGAATCTCATAGTAGGATATAAATTTTCTATTTGTAGCAATATTCCGACAATTATGCTCATCAAAGAGCTATTAAGACTATTAGGGATCTTTCAATTACATAATGCAAAAGCCATCAGAGGGGTCACGATGAGGAAAAATCTTTCAAACATTTTATAATACGAGTCAAAAGGCATATTGGAGCGCATGT